>NC_048598.1:6680308-6980308 GCF_003668045.3 Cricetulus griseus | reverse complement strand
TTCTTATCAAGAAGACATCATAAAAATGAGTTATACCTTTAAGACTGAAGTGTGTGTGTGTGGGGGGGTGGGTTCCAGCTAATCCCTGGATTGTCTTTAAGACATCTTTCTCTCTGTAACAGTGCAAAGAAAGTACTTGGCTTCTTTTTAATGGTACCAGTCTGCCTAGAATCCAGCCTCATTTACTATTTATAGGGTCTCCGTTCAATTCCCAGCAAAAGAAAACAGAGAGGAGTGGGCACGTCTTCCTGGAGCACAAGTGCACACTGCTGTTTCTGTGCAGTGTGGACAAGTGTTGCTGTCATGTAATCTCTTCTTTGGAGTTATTTTCAAACCTTTTTGTTGACTTTTGTGTTAGATTGTATATATCCTCATGCTTGAGTTACAATCATTCTTTTCATAACCTAGGTAAACATTGTGTTAGATTTTATGTTGTATGGAGTATTCTGCCATTGTATTCTTTTCATTCTTTGAACAGCATATTTCAAAGCATTCATTTTTAATTAATGTGAAGTCAAAATTTATAACCTATGGATTATGGTTTTGTTGTGATATCAAAAAAAAAACACTATTCTTATTCAGATCATGGAAGTTTTCTCCTGTGTCTGATTATATGTTCTGTGTGGGAAATGTGGACTGTAGTTGCATTAATTTTTTATCCAATTTAACAATCTCTATCTTCCAGTTGTAATTTTTAGACCACTTATATTTGATGTGATGAGTGGGAAGGCAGGCTGTTGTTTGGTACTCCATTCCTATCTATCTTACCTTGTGCTTGTTTTCTTCTCTCATGCTTTTCCTTTCCCGTTTCTTTTTTGTTAATTGCATACTATTGTTGTGATTTTCTTTTGTTCTCATGTTGGCTTTTGATTTGTTGTAGTGGTTACTTTAGTATTTATGCTGTACATCTTTACTTACTGCCATCAATAATCAGATGACAGTATGCAGCTCACAGCAGTATATTTTAATGTTTTCTGTCTTGAGTTTTGTATTATTGTTGTCACTTCTTTTGTTCTTACTTTTATTGTTGTCCTTGGATTACATGCTACTATTAATGTAAATTATCTTTAAAGAGAGGTAAATGGGAAAAAATATGTTCATATATTTCATTACCATTTGTGTTGTTCTTCTGTCATTGGTGTAAATATGGTCTCACTTTTTTCTTTGCTTCTTTTTCTTTTTTATGTGTATGTCGGTGTTGTACACACACACACGTGTGTGTGTGTGTGTGTGTGTGTGTGTGTGTGTGTGTTTATGTTGCTGTGTGTATGTTCATGTCTATGTCTATGTGTGTGTGTGCATGTGTATATGTGTGTGTCCATTTGCAGAGGCTGGGGTTGGATGTTGAGAGTCTTCTTCATTAGTTCTTCCTCTTCCTCTTTGGAGATAAAGACCAGCTTACTCCAGGGATCTTCCACCTCAACCTCCCAAGGCCAGAATTACAGGAATCTGCCACATCCACCTCGGATTAATGTTGGTGCTAGGAATTCAAACTCAGGCCCTCATGCTGGCTCAGCAAGTGCTTTAACCATCCAGCTACTTCCAAAGTCCCCAAATCCAAGCATCCTTCTGGTTCCATTTTCTTTATGGTTTAAAATGTCCTTTAATATTTTTGTGCAACAGATATGCTTATGATAAATAATTTTACCCTGTGTATCAGTAACAACGTGTTTTTTTCCCCTGCCTTTGTTTCTGAAAGGAATTTGAAATTCTCAGTTGACAGTTTTTTTCTTTCATTTCTCTAAGTATGTTTCCTGGCTGTCTTCTTTCGCTGCTTTCAACAGGGAGCCACGATCCTTCTTACCTTTATGCCTTTTGTGTCTGGCTGCTTTTAAGATTTCCTCTTTATCATTGATTTTGAACAATGCGATTATGATGTACCTTGGCATCATTTTCTTTGTGCTTCTTATGTTGAGGTTTCTGGAACTTCATTGATTTTATAAGCTTATAAATCTTTCTTTCTTAAACATTGGAAGCATACAAAATACAGTTATTATATTAGTTGATTTTTTCCATTGTTGTAATAAAATGCCTAAGTTTGATAATTCATAAAGTAAAAAGATTCATTTACCTCACAATTTTGAAGAGAGAAAGCCCAAACAGCTCTAAACAACCACCATCCATTCTGGCAGAGCCTTCCTGATTCCCTGATGTCATGGTAGTGCCATTTGTGAGAAACAGAAATCAAAGAGAGATGAGAGACGGGAAGACGGCAACTTGGTCTTACAAAACTTGTTCCTATGGGAGCCAGCTTTGGGTCTCCAGATCTGCCCTCATCTCCCCTAACAGTGACTTTTAATGACCCCACTTTGAGTAAATCTCTCTACTTCTAAAGGCTTCTCCCAACATTATTTAAAAATATTTTAGTTTTACTTTTTAAAAATGTATATATCCGTGTGGAGATCTGTGCATATGTGATACAAGTTTTTGTGGAGTCAAGAAGAATCCACATGGAGCAGGGTTACAGGCACCTGGTATGTGAGTTCTGGGCCCTGACCTTAGATTCTCTGCAGGATCAGTAAGAGCTTTGAATTGCTGAACTGTCTCTCTAGTCCTCTTTCACCCTTCAGGAGTACCCCACTGGTGCCCCACTATTTCTGGGGAGACATAAACAGACTCTGTTCACCCCAGATAAATAACTGACTACACACCCAGGTAAGAACACCTCCAAAGTCCAACATACTGCAGTTGCTTCCAGAGATATGGACGAGGAGTTACTTACAGTACTATGGTGAGGTGTTACTTACGGGAATATGGGTGAGGGCTTACTTTAAAGAACAGAAGTGACTCAAAGACAGCTATTTTGGCAAAGCCCGCTCCAGCAGGGGTGACAGCTCACAGAAACTGGAAACCTGGAGTGTACTGCATATCTGTGGGTGTCTCAGCTGGCCGTTCAGGTGGTTTGAGCCTCTCCCATGCAGCTTGGTTGGCCTCTGCTTCTTTCTGGCAGCTTAATTGGTCAGGAAGTATCTTTCAGAAATCCTTGGTGCTCACATATGTTTAGGGGCAGAGGGACCCAGTGAATCTGCTCGATTTCAGGGACATCCTGATTCTTCTCAGTTGTCTACTCCCTTCCATTAGAACATACTATCCTTTCTGCCCTGTACCTTAATGAGATTCCCTCAAAGATGAAACATTTTAATCCAGGAGGAAACTGTTACTCAACAAACCCAAGATTCCTAACACATGAACCTTGAGGATTTACTCAGCCCTTGTCTAAACCACAGCTGTTACAACTGTTCTGAAACCCTTGCCTTCTAATTCTAACATCTAAGTCAACTTGTTTTACTCCTCATTTGGGGCTCTTTTGCTGATGACATGGGACACCTAGTAACTTCTGACTGGCTGCAGGCCATTGGGGTCTGCATTTCCGCACAGAAGGTATTTTCTATTTTCATGAATATCTGTACTTCACTCTGCGATGCAGTCAAGTTACTCAGCAATAATTTGATGCCTTAGAACTTTAATTTTAAGATCTGATTGTAAGCTGGAACAGCATTCATTGGAGAGCTCAGAATTACCCAGCAGAGGCTGGCAACCTTCTGTGTGCTCACCCTGTCACTAGCAGACTTCCCCTTTGTGAGTGATCAGAGCACAAATCCTTCCTAGCCTCCAGATTTTTGGGCATTGGTGCCTCAATTCTTTTTTTTTTCTCCTGCAGCCTTGGCTAATTTCCTTACATGCATATGCTAATTAGCATTCTGCTGAACACTTGAAGAGGCCCATCTGCAAATCTGCAGCATTCTCTCTGCAGCATGGACTTTTCAAGTTCTCTATCCTATGGAAGTTAGCTGCCCCAACCTCTGGAGGCCAGGAGCTTTGTCTCCTTATGGAAGCTGTCTGCTGGGCTCTGCCTGCCTTCACCTCTACCATATGGTCTGCATTCTCTTTCAAAGGGATAAGTTGAGATAGTCATAAGTCTAACCTCATTGTTTCTCACTTCTCAGAGATCCATGCCTCTCCTCATGGTGCAGAAACTTACAGGATTCTTAAAATTCTGGACTTTGGTTATTGGCAGTTTGAGGCTAAAACTTTTGGCGGAATGAAGACATCACTGGTCCTATTGCTTTCTCCCTTTTTATCTTTCAACTGTTATAGTTGTGTATGTGTGTGTACACATTTCTATGTGGTGTGTGTGTGTGTGTGTGTGTGTGTGTGTGTGTGTGTGTGTGTGTGTGTGCAGCTGTGTGCAGCTGTGTGTGTATGTGTGAGGAAGCCTGAAGTCAACCATGGATGTTGTACTTCTGGGGTCACCTACTTCATTTTGAGACAAGGACTGGGGGGTGCATAAGGCTTCTGGATTTGGCTAAACTGTGTACTCATGAGTCCCCAGAACCCACCTATTCCTGTCTCTTCAGTGCTGGGACTATAATCCTGCAACACCATACCCAGCTTCTTACGTGGATGTTGAGGGTGAAACTCAGGAGCCTAGAGATGGAATTCAGGTCCTCATGTTTGCATGACAAACACTGTCCTGACTGAGCCATCTATCCAGCTGCTACAGTCTCTCTGTAGACCTGGGAGTGAGGGTAGTCACATGGGCTCATGTTTACTGAGAGTTTCTCATCAATTACATATCTTTCTCCATACCATACACAGACTAGTTGATTTGGCCCTCATAACAGCCTCAGGAGAGAAATGTCTGTGTTTCACCGATGCAGAAGGTGAGGGATGAATGACTAGCCCAGAGTATCAGTGCCAGTAAGCATCAGAGACTACACATTATACCATTGTTTAAGCTCAACCCTTGACCTGCTTCACAGAACTGCCACCTCAAACAAATGCTCACCATAGGAAGTCACCCTCCTGATAGCCTCAGTTGGGACATTTATCAAGGTCTACTTAGTGATCAGGACAGGGATTCAAATATCAACACTCAATCTCCCTAGGCCTAGTTGTTCTCATTTATACACAGGGAACAGGGAGCAATCATCTCTACCAAGAGAGCAAGCACCTGTAAAAACTGTAACGAACCTATTGCAGCACCGGTGTCTTTGGTGTCTTCATTGGAAACCTCGTGATGAAATGGAACATCTTTGCATGTCCTGAGCCTAGGAGCCACTCATGCTAAATCAGGAGACAGCACTGTTGTTTGGCCCCAAGAAGGCCATGCACTGTCCTTCTGCAAGATTCTGTTTGATTACAGTTTGTAGTCCTTTAGTCTTCTCGTCCTTCTTCCTTTGCCTTTACAAGCCTTTTTTGAAGGGAGAGCTGTCTGTCTTTCCTTCTTGTTTTACAGATAGAGAAGGTAAATAGAGAATTAGAAGACTGGGTGGCCTAGAGAGCCCAAGTTCATTCAGGCTTGGTGGCGAAAGCCTGTAATCCTGACACTCAGGAGGTGACATGGGATGGTCATGGGTTCAAGGTTAGCCCAGGTGATGGAGTGAGATGCTATCTCTAAAACAGACAGACAGACATCACAAGGTAAGCAGGTGGAAGAGCTGGCCTTGCAATTATTTCCAGTTTTCTTTATACTGTGGATGAAACATCAGTCAAAATCTGAAACCACATCTTTGAAGAAGAATGAACTATTAAGTGCGTATTTATTCTGGACATTGACCTTAAAGCCCCAATAAGGGACACTGTCCTAGAAAATGAGAATGTGTTCTGTGAAACACATTATTTAAGTTATTGTTCTAAGTTAAGTTCTTTAAGTTATTGGGAGAGACTGGATGGATCTTTGGACTCTGACTTGTGGAATATCAATACTTGGTCCCAGTGTGGTGTTCCAGGTGCCCTCTGCCTCAACCATGCTTCCCATTGGTGGTAAGACATACAGAGTTGCTGAATTAGGTTCCCCCCTTTACAGACTTTTTCATTGTGTGTATCTTAAAGCATACATTTAATGCTTGTTTTTAAATGCAATGACATACTGGTGAAATCACATTTCTTTTTCATGTCCAGAATTGAAACCCACACTCCATTGGAAGTAAAATTGGCCCCAGACAGTTAATACATTCTAGGTGGAGATACATAAATCAGCCAAGGATATTCTTTAAAGTAGCCCCCCCTCCGCCCCCACCAAAGACTAGTTAAGGGAGTCCAGGAAAGAAATGTCTTCAGAGAATTGTTTCCTAGCTGTTCAGAATGTACAGGGAAGCATCAAGCAGTGCCCAGCACTGGCTCACAGACTGTCATTTCTCGGTTTGATGTTCCAGGGTTTAATTGTCTTTCATGTGAACAATAGCAGACACTCTCTGGTGTCCTATGCCAGCGTGATAAAAGGGGGTCGTTCTTGCATAGCAATAGCTTTTTTATTATTAGCGTAAAAAATTAGCAAGCTGGAAGTCGTTAGAAGGAGTTTCACTGGCATTAATTGTGATTCAGCCTGAATTTGTTTGCAGACCAGTGCAGCAAGACAATAGGAGAGAGAGAGAGAGAGAGAGAGAGAGAGAGAGAGAGAGAGAGAGAGAGAGAGATATTAATAGCGTTCTAGTTATTGTATCATTTTAGCGGAGTCTTAATAAGGTGTCTGCTGTCAACCGGAATTTATTTTTAAAAAAAGACATAGTAATTGATGTATCCCAGTAAGTATGGATGAGGGCTCAACTTGATTAATGTATGGGTTGGCTTTTTAAGGCATTTTAAAAAGGCCTCTTAACAGGGTCTTAGGAGACTGGTGCTAGCCCACTGTAAACTCCCTCTTCGCTGCTCAAAAAACAGCCTGACAGCTGCTGACATCTCCTGTGGCTTTTCTCCTTTCCCCCTCTTCCTGATCAGAGCAAACTGAAGCAATATACTCTTCGTCAATAATTGCAGTGCTTAAAAATCTTATAAAGGGATTTGACTCTTCTCTCCAGAGAGGATTTTCCAAAGGTTAAATTAGTTTTACTACTGTGTGCTTCAGAGTATCACCACTTTCGATAAGGAATGGATTTGGTTTTTTAAATAAGCTTCTGTTTTGTGGGTTCCTTGAACCTTGACCTGCTTTGACATAAAGTGTTTTGATGTTAGAAGAGGACGAGATCCAAAAGCAATTTCAGGTCAAGATAAGTTTTGTCACTGTCATGAGTATAATGTTCTTTCGGGGAGAGAGAGAGAGAGAGAGAGAGAGAGAGAGAGAGAGAGAGAGAGAGAGAGAGAGAGAGAGAGAGAGAGAGAGAGAGAGAGCGCTGCGAAGAAAGAGATGGAGGCAGACAGATTGAAGAAATGGCCATACCTATATGAAGTCAAGAAAAGCCAGTCTTCTAGTCTTCTGTGCATTCCTGTCTCTCCTTTGCTCACAAACTCTATTGGCCCTGTTTCTTGATGTCACAAAAATTTTTTTTGAAAGAAGAAATTCATGTGAATTATAAATCCCTGTGGAGATGAGGAAAGAAGGAAGGAAGGCAAAAAAAGAAGCACTTTGACCTCTGGTATCCATAGGTGTCAACACTGGCCCTGGGTCATGGGTCACCTAGATAGTGAACTGAATCCAGCTGTCACCCTTCAGTTGGAGGAAGTGCCTCATTCAACAACTTGAATATGAACAGAGATAAAATCCCTTGGTTCCTGGTGTTTACACAGGCTAGGGAGCTGGTGCCAGCCAGGCATCGACAGTTGGGCAGATAGAATGCAGGTCTGTCCCACACACATCCACACTGGCTGCACCTTGGTGGTGTTGTCTTGACTGTGAGTTGTGGCAGGGTTTAGTTTTCTGTTGCTGAGGGCAGCTACATTGTCTTTTGAATATGCACAGATTTCTGTATTCTTTCCCATGTGACTTTTCAAATCTACAAGATGGGGAAATAGTGGTACCCACAGAAATTTTTCTAAGCATCTAGTGAGATGATTAACAGAGTGCTTCACCCAAGGGTGGCCCCAAACACTGGCCTGAGTCTGCTCTAACAGTGTCGGGAGCCACTGTACACTGAGGGTTCCTACTCATTTCTGGGGTGCTGTTGCTAGGTCTGTGACTTTGTCCCTAAGCCTTGATTCCATTACAGTAAGCTTTAATGTGGGGGGTGTCTGTTTTTCAGAGCGTGGAAACACCATAGTCATTTCCTAAGTGACTTTGAAAAAGAAAGTTGCCTTTTATTTTCTTCTGGATGATAAACATGAGACAAATTCTATTGAAGGAGAGCCTCCTATTTCCCCAAGGAACACTGACCCTGACCCGTTAGATCCCAAGTCCATAGATGCTGCCCTTCACAGTGTTTTCAGAGCATAGAAGTTTGTAGGTGATTGAGAGATGTGATCAGCTCTTTCTGATATCCATCAGGCAAGACGTCACATAGCTATAAATAGCTGCCTTTGGCACAGTAAAGATATTAGCATTTCTCCCAGGTGAAAGAAGCCTTTCTGCTTCTCTGGCCCTAAGAAATGAAAGTGGAAAGGAACAATCCCTTCAGTCCAGACACTTTATTGAATTGTTGTAATCAAATGTATCGGGCTCTCATTTGTGTTCAATCTAATGTATACATATGGGTACCTCTAAGGTATTTGTTAGATGCCAGGAAATGTTCAGGGATGGATGCGATGACTCCCTGATATTCAAGAAGACAACAGTGCAATGATAACATGTAATGATGGGCTGGGAGATGGCTCAGTGGGTAAAATACTTGTCACATTGAGTATGGGGACTGGAGTTCAGAACCCCAGACATATATAAAAGCTGGGAAGACCTCCTGACCACCTTTAATCCCAACATGTAGAAGCCAGGTGGAGACAGATGGCCAGACAGCATAGCAAGCTGTCCAGCTAGAGCAGTCAGAGTTATCAAGTCCAAGTTCAGTGAGAGACTCTGCCTCAGTTAGTAAAGGGTTAAGTGTCCAATGAAGACATCGGATATCAATTTCAGACCTCCATTTGCAAGTAGACAAACATGCTTGTGTATCCTTATACACATTTGGACCCATACACATGTGAACATATGTGCATATACATTTGTGGTGGGGATGCAACATGGTCCATCGTGGGAAATGGAAGAAACTGGCAATACATGATGGTGCGTTGATATGGGCATGGAAACTACTCTGAAAAACAATCAAGCTATACTTGGAACATTTGTGGCTTCTCTTTATTAACAGTCAGCTGATTGGTTTGTACATGTTGTTCAACAGAAGATGTCTGAGTAGTTTCTTCCTTGAATTTCTTCATTTCCGTGGTATAACTGTGGTATAGACCTTTAGAAATATGTTTATATCCTGGACTAAGACATTGGGCAATACCAAGTTTGGGAGAAGGTTGCAAAGGGTAGCAGCTCCAATAGTCTTGGATACTTCAGACTGACACCATTTCTAGACAGCTCCATTCATGGGGACTATGAGCAGTGGGTGGATTGTGCCTGGTGTAGGCCATGGGTTCTAGTAGAGTCAGTAGGAGTCCATGAGAGCGACTCAAGTGTATATCCAAGGAGTGTGCTAATGAAATCGTCTGTGAAGCTCTCTGGTGGGGAGTGGCAGCTAACAGCGGATGGGATGCAGCTCTTGGGTGCAATGTTCTGAATTCAAACTTGATTCTTGGACTTGAAGGTTTTAATTTCTTTAAAAAAAAAAAGAAATGTTATTTGGCAAGGTTGTTCTCACTATTTTGCTTGGCCTGAAAAAGGGAAAGCATATCGACCCCAGATGCTCTTTGGGAGGCCAGTACGGGACTAATCCAGCCCCCTGATCATGGATGCCATCGGGGAGTCCCCTGCACTCCTGGGAGCCTCCGGAGGTGGACTGGCTTTTTGCCCTGGTGTATGTGGGGGACTTCGAGAGCCCATCCCACTTGAAGGGATGCACTCTGTCTCTGAACACATGGGGAGGGACCCAGGCCCAGCACAGGAAGATTTGGTGGACTTGGTGGAGCCCCGGTTGGGGGCCCTACCCTGCCTGGGGAGTGGTGGGTGGATGGGGTGGGGGGTAGGTTGGAGGTGGGGGAGAAGGAATGGGGGTAAGGGGAGGGAGAGGGAGAGGGAGAGGGGAATTACGTGTGAAACAAGCCTGTTCCCTAACTTGAATTAATAATAATAAAAAGAGAGAAAAAAAATCCCATGAATCAAATTTCATTCAAAATCCAGTTAAGTTTAAGTTTCGGGACCTGCTGGCCTATGCCAAATTTTTCCAGTGTTTAGCAAGATATCAGAGGAAAACACAACTTGTCTCCGGAGAGATCATGTACAGTCTCTTTATTGAAATGCCCACATAGCATGCTAACTTGCCAAAATATGTCCATCCAAGGACAAGTTCAGCACACAAGCCAAGTTCATTTTTGCAGTTGTGTTAGCTATAATCTTATTCATGTTTTCAGTTGCCTAGCCATGAACTGTGTCTTTTATGCCAGTTTCCTGTATCCTGTTCATGTACTATTGCTGTGACCATGGTCTTGATTAATGAGTATGGGTTCTTTATTAATGTCCTTGTAATAATGAAGGCCAAGAGCTCGTTTTACATCTGTGGTACTGAAGGAGAGGCAAACATTTGGCTTTAACCTCCTTAAAGGTGGTGAGAAGGGCTTGAGACTAAATATAATGGCACATTTCTTTTTCATTTTTTAAAAATTTTTAACTATGTGTATGTGTGTATATTTGTGTGTGGGTATAAATGTGAGTATAAGTGTCCACAGGGGTCAGAAAAAGGCACTGGATTCCCTGGAGCTGGACTTACAGACAGTTATGACGTCACCCTACATGGATGCTGTGAACCAGTGCCAACCCTAACTGCTGAGGCATCTCTCCAGCCTAAAGGGACATTTCTGCAGTTATATGGGAAGCTAGCACAGGAACCCTTTGGGGAAGGTTTCTCCCCACTTTGAGTTCTTCATTCATAGAACAAACTTCCCAGCAGCAATAGAATCTACCTAGATCTTCTTGGGTTATCTTTCTTTTTTTTTTAGTACATGTATATTCTTTTTTTTTTTCATTAACTACTTGGTGATTTGTTGTACTTCTCCATTTTATATATCTGACGTGAGCAAGGCACAGTCATAGTCGTTTCTTTGCTCACTCTGAGACGGCCGTGTGCCAGCATTTGTTTGATGGGTCTTTTTGGCCATCAGATCAGGACGGAATAAAGGAACTCAGCAGCATGCATGGGAGAGACACCCGATTACAGGCTGCCAGGCCATGATGATGTCTTAGGTTGGATGCTGTAACGTATCACCTCAGGCTGAGGACCATATAAACTACAGAAGCTTATCTCTCACAGTTTGGGGAACTCGAAGAGTTGTGATTGCAATGGGGTTCTACTGAGGTCAGTCTTCTGCACTGTAGTAGGCTGCCATCTCCTTGTAACTCACCCAGCAGAAAGAAGAGGAGCTATTAATAGCTCTCTGGTAGTGTAAACAAGAACAGGAATCACAGGCCAGGGCTCTGCCCTCAAGGTGTGATTATCACCCAGATACCTCACTGCTCATGGGAGCACACTGAGGGTTAAGATTTCAATATATGCATTTTCAGTGGGACATAAACATTTAGTTCGTGAGAGAGACATGGGCTTCAAGTCATGCTGAGACAAAGCAGGCAACTTCTAAGAATGAGTGAGCACTTGGAAAAGTATTCTTATTCCTTCTTTACAAAAAAAGGTATCATGGCAATCAGGCACAAGTATTTACCTTTGCTTGTTAGTCCCTCCCTATGTTCCAAGATATCAGAACTTATGATTATATCACAATATCTCATTGTGGATATAATATATTCATTAAAAATATGTTGAACTTTAACATTTATATTATTTACTTCACTCATATTTACTAAATAATAATTTAGTATTCTATAACAATTTAAAGTATTAAATAGCAGACATATTGTCTAATGAACTGCATCTTTGCATGAGCACTTTACGTGTATGCTATCTCTCATGCATGTTCCTGTGCGTGTGTGTGCAAGTGTGTGTGTGTGTGTGTGTGTGTGTGTGTATGTGCAAGTGAAGGCTGCAAGTTAATGTCAGGTGTGCTCTTTGATCATGCTTCGCTTGATTCATCAAGACAGGGTCCCTTGCTGAATTTAGGACTAGCCAGCTTGCTGCAGCAACCTCCTGCTTCTGCCTCCTGTGTGCTGGGATTACAGGGCTCTCACCCCTGTCTGGCTTTTGTGAGAGTCCTGAGATCTTAACCCCCGTCCTCACACTGGCAAAGCCGGTGCTTTATTTACTGAACCATCTCCCAATCCCACATAAAAGAGAGTTTTATATTTAACTTCATACTTCTATGAGGGCCATGACTATAAGAGAAGATTTTTAAAATCAATAAAATTACAATCAATAAAATATAAAATTATAGTTAAATATTCATTACCATTCTTTTTTTTCTGTATGTATTCTGTGTCTGCCTGTCTGTCTGGTCTCTCTCTCTCTCTCTCCCCCTCTCTCTCTCTCTCTCTCCATTTCCTCTTCCCCCTCACCTCCTGTCCCTCTCTCTCATACCCAGGTAATACTTATCTACCTAGCAAGGGCTTGGCCATTGAACCTCACTCTTATCTCAGCTTACCTCTGAATCAAGATATACTCCTGCAGCCTGCAGGTCCTTTGTCCCGTACGCTTTAGGCACACGGTTTCTCAGAAGACTCAGTGGAAGTGTAAAGTCTATGGTCAGTAACATCAGCCATCCTCACCCCCGCTTTGGAAAATAGTACAGTATTTATTATGGAGAAATATAAGCTCCCTGGGGTCCTGCGTATGTCCTTTTAATATTACACCTTGCTGCTTTTATTTTGCATAGACTGGAAGAATGTCTTTAACAAATGTGTCTTTAAATTGGGCCAGCTATAGCACCTGCATTCTCGGGTGCTTGGCATAGTTGAGTGGAGACACCACTGTGGCCCAGATCATATATCCAAACTCAAGCCAACTATTCACTACCAACAAACAACAACAAAGCTCTGGCAACTGGTGAAAGAGACCCTAGCCCAGTGATCCACACGATTGTTAGTGACACACGAAGGGGTTTCTTTATATCTCATGCTTAGCCTCTCTTCAGGCATTGCCAGTGTCTCTCACTAATCTCTCTTGTCCCCCTCACCTTCCTAGTCCACTGCTTCCCCACTCTTCCCAAATAGTCCATTGTGTACTTGCATGCCTCCGAAAACTTTACTTCTGTCCTCGAGAGAAAATGTGATGCTACTTGTCTTTTGACTTTGTTCTTCAGGTAGTAAGAGCTCTGGCCATGTGTGAGCATCTGCCGCTTTGAGCCCTGGGCTGAGGAGGCTATGGTAGGAGGTTCCCCTTGAGACTAACCTGGGTGAAATAACAAGACACTCATCCCCTCTCAAAACAAAGCAAAACAAAAGAGTAAGTGACAAAAGGCAGGAGCTGGGGTCAGGATGGCTCAGTTGGTAACCTACTCATCATGCAAGGATGAGGACTGAGGTCCTTCCTCAGCATCCATGTAAGAGGCTGGGTGGTACAGCCATGTAACCCCAGTCCCTGGGAGACAAAGACAGGTTCTCAGGAGTTGGCAGGTCAACCAATCTAGCTGAATTCTCAAGTTCTAGGTTGAGTGGGGGGGGCTGTCAAAAAAAGGTGGGAGTGAAACACACACACACACACACACACACACACACACACACACACACACACACACTACCGTAATAAGTGGATTGATACTGGTATACTCTCCTGGAGATGGGAACTAACATATGGCATTTATGGGACAGTGTGTTTAGAGGAGTGAAACAGGCAAATGGTGAAAACACAGCAGTCATTTAAATTTTTTTTATAAGATTTCATTTGAAGAAATAAAGCGGTGATTTAAAATTAATTGATTGGTTCTTCAGCTATTTAAATTGTGTAAATATTCCTGTTTGAGTCTCAGTAGGAAAGTGTAGCTCATTGTAGATATGCTAGAAAGTCTTAGTTAGAAATTCTCCAAAACTGACAAGTAAACGAACTTTGTCTTGTGTAAAGCTGCAGAATAAAGTTTGATTTCTCTGAGTCTCCCTTTCTTTAGGATGGAAACTGGAGACTGTAATTTAACTCAGGTGTAAGAAATCACCCACTGAAGCCAGAACCTTCCTGAAGCTCTTGCTGTTGCCGACACCCTCCTCAGTGTGAGCTAAATAGAACCATACCTTGTTTGTAACCCGGGCTGTGATCTAGGCAAACTGATATGGATGGCACAGGGTTGCTGCTGTTTGTAACAGCCACATGGAAGGAACCCAGGTGACCGCTTCATGGCAAGAGGCAGAAATGCCCACAGAGTCTGCTGGCTGCTGTTTCTCCATGTTTGAAGAACACAGGCCCTTTATTTTCTTTTGGATGTGTTTCCTAAATAATCAGGACCAAAGAGAGCATGTAAAGCAGCTTGTTCCAGATAGCCAAGCCTGGAGTAGAGCAGGAAGAATGCTTGGATCTCTCAGTAGTGTTTGCATACAATACCTGAAGTGGGCGGTCCTGCTCGCTGGCTCTCAGGTTTTAATAGGAACAAATAGATTTTTAGTTCAGTGAAAGATAAATAAATAAATGTCCGGTGTCGGCTTTTGAATGCAAACCTTTAAATACTGAGAGATAATGATTGGCAGAGGCTTCGTATATAATGCATTTCTTGTCTTCTGCTGGGTTCATGTGACGAATTCCAGTTGATAAGCCCTGGTCTCTGGAGTCAGTTGTCTGGCTAGTTATTAGGATTAAGATAAGTCATAAGAAGCAAAGATCCAGCACATTGTGCTACCTTTATGGGATTGGGCCATGGAGGATCTGGAGTGTAAACAATGCATTAGTTCACCCTGACTTGCTTTCAAACCTGTGGAGAGCACTGTAGAGATTGGTGAAGTATGCTCAAAGATGATTTTTTTAATAAAAAATATTTTTAGATTACAAAAAGTCCTGAAGTATGTATAAGTGATTTTGCACAAGAGAGATTTACTCTCTAATTTTGCCTTTTATATTGGTATTTAGAAATTTTTTAAAAAGGTAGTCCTAGGTAGCTCTTTTTACAAAGGGATCTTACCTTTATAGAGTATACTGGGAGTAGGGGCAGTGCAGTTGGAAGTATTGGATATAAGATTTATTAGTTATATATATACAACTAATATATATAACTAATATATATATAAAACTAATGTCTAGTGCATATTCAAAGATAAACTCAAGGACTTGCTGTTTTAGTCATTTCACAAGGAGCAAAGAGAGTGTTTGTGCTGTTTCCTGAAGCTGGATGGAGTGCCTCTGAGGCGCACAGAACATAGCCAAATATTTCCTGACATTCAGTCAGTGATTCACACTAAATATAGTAAATATGAGCTTTGCTGCAGATTGCTGGGCCACATTTCTAGCGCTGCAAAGTTTAAGTGTCTGAGAGATCACGGGAGAAGTGATGGAAGGTAGCAATTTAGCAAGCGCACCATAGCGACACGCTGCGCTGTGCTCGGCACGGGCTGGCTATTAATTTTTGTTAATGAATTTAAAACTAGATGTATGGAAATGGTTATATGAAATGTATACACTGCTAAACAGTTAACTAGTCCTTGGGGCTTAAGTTTAATTATCTATGTGTAAATCATTTTGAGCAGGGCAACCTAATGAGTCAAAAAAAAAAAAAAAGTCCAAGAAACTGATGTGAGGCTTTGCCATGACGCTACATGAAATGATCATGCAGTAAAACTAGCAGATTGGGACGAGGCATCTGTGTCACCAAGGCCTCCATCCTGGTTTTCCTGTCAGGGCTGCGTCATCTTCTGAGTTTCATATTACAGAACAGTTTTGGGGAGAGGAGATAGTGGGTGCATGTATGTGGGGTGTGTGTCTGTCTTAAGGTTGGCATTCCACAGTCTTCATAATTGCCTACTGGAGAATATTTGGTCATGTCTGTATTTCTCTCTCTCTCTCTCTCTCTCTCTCTCTCTCTCTCTCTCTCTCTGTGTGTGTGTGTGTGTGTGTGTGTGTGTGTGTGTGTGTGTGTGTATGCACTGTCTTTGTTGTCTGCCTATGTGTATGTATGCTTGCATGCCTGTGGAAGCATAGCTATATGGGGGAGTGTTAACATGTGTGTGAGCATGAAGTGTTGAGGTCCAAAGCTGCTGTTGGGAATCTGTATCGATTGCTCTTTTACCTTATCCTGAGTCCAGGCCTTCCAATCAAACACAGAGCGAGCCTGCCTAGACAGGGTCTATATAGTTCTATGTCTGTCCCTTCTGAGGCTGGAAGTACAGATGGCTTGAAACCCACACCTGACACATGGATTCTGGTGATCTGAACTCCCTCAGAGACACAGGACAATAGGTCTCATTGACAGATAACAGCTCTGGGACTTTGCTGCCAAGCCTTGCCCTCTACCTGTTTCTGTGAATACATTTACTGGCACACAGTCATGGTTATTCATTCACTTTAAGTGTTGTCTTTGGCAAAGCTGATTCATTGACACAAAGACCATGTGGCTCATGAAGCAAAAAATATGGACAGACCATCTATGGGCAAAGTTTGCCAGCCCTTTCAGACAGAAACACCTGTTTATTGTTGCCTTGTTTATATGTCAAAACCTGGAACAACATAATATCTATTATAGGGCATTGTTAACCTCAGGCAATACACTTCTGCCAGAAAATGTTTTATTGTTTATTTATTCTGATAAAAGTTTATATGGTGTATGTATGTGTATGTGTAGTGTATGGTGTGTGTGGTGTCTGTATGTGATGGGTGTGTGGCCTGTTGTGGTGTATATGTGTCTGGTATGTATCTGGTGTATGTGCGTGGTGTATGTGTATGTGTATTTGTGTGTATGGTGCCCATGTGTGTATGTCTGGTGTGTGTGTGTGTGTGTGTGTGTGTGTGTGTGTGTGTGTGTAACTGGTGTTTGACCTTAGAGTCCTGTGCATACTATTGAACCACATCTGATACTTTTTATCAAGAATTTTAAAGACAGAGAAGTATTTCCACAGCATCTAGGGTAAGAGATCAACTATATAGGTATGCAAAGAGAAATGTCAACAAAATAAACAAACTATAAAGTATCATTCAGGAATTTTAGCTGTATGAATACTTTAAATTCCTTCATATATAGTCACAGTACTGGGAATAGAACCTTGGGCCTTGGACATTCATGCTAGGTGGGGTCTCTATCTCTGGGCTGTACCCCAACCCTATTTCGTATGCTCTGCTAGTGAGCAACACCCCCAGAATTCTACTAAACCTTTGAAAAATGGATTTTATAAGCAGAAACAAAAAGAATGAAATGGTTACTCTTAAATAAGTCCCAGAGGCCTTTGTGTATGTTTCGTGCCCTGCTGGAATGGAAAGAAAGTTCATTTCCCTTCTTCTAGAGAGCAGCAGAGGTGACCCAGGTGTAGGGAATACCACTATTCTGAGAGGGTGGGCCATGATCACAACTCATAGTAATTATGGCTTCTCAGTCTAGAGGCTGACCACACCAGCTCCAGTATAAGAGGACAGATTGTGTGTGTGTGTGTGTGTGTGTGTGTATGTGTGTGTGTGTGTGTGTGTGTACACCCCCACCCCACCCCCTACCCCCCATCCCACCCCCACCTCCATGATGGAGATATGATGCCTAAATTGGATGTTTTGGAAGAGGACAGGGATGAATCAGAAAGTTCCAGAGCCCATGTTTTCTGGGGAAGGAAAACCTGAGTCAGGTACCAGAGTGGAGGCTGACATGCTTCATCCTGGAATCCGGACAGTGGTATAGTTTGCCAGCAGCGAAGGCACAGGGCATGGCATAGGCAGAAAGCAGCCAGCCAGGCCTCCTTTCTCCCACTCTGCCCAATGCCAGCTTTACTCTAAAGTGCCATGGACCATCCCAGCTCTTCTTCGTCTCCCACAAGTCGTCAAGTGTTTTCCCGTCAAGAAGTAGAATGGACGACACTGTGTGCACATCAGCTTCACGGTGTTCAGCCTTTACTGTAGCGCTGATAAAATTGGGTACAGATCTCTGCCACTTGTACCTCTGCTCTGAAAAGGGTTCTTGCATATCTGACAACTGATGCTTAGAATTCATTCACACCTGCCCTGTGTTCATGGTTCCCATTTTGCATGCCATGTGCTATTCTTAGCACTAAATACACCAAAGTGAGCAAGCTAGGAAAACATTTCTACGTTCTTTGAACCTTGGTATATGGGTAGGAAGGATAGACACAAACCATCTATACTTATGTATATCTGTATGACCATGCATATGGTATTTCTGATGCCGATATCTGTTAGGAAGACAATAAAACAAATTAATACGCTACTGGCTTGAAGAGAAGGGAAGGGAAGTGCTTTGTTAGATAAAAGTCATCTTGGGTCTTCAGTAAAGAAAACATTGTACCTGAGACTGGAATAATGAAGCAGAATCAGCCATGCAAAAATTGAGTTCAATTCAACTAGACAAATATTTGAGTTGTGCCAGGTACTGTTGTGGTTGCTTGCATAATATTAGTGAATCAGTCAGTCCCTGCTTCCAAGCAGTCATCGAGTTTGAGTGTATGTTGCCTGTATGACTAGTGTGTGTGCATGTGAGCATACATATATCATACACAGGAGTGCATTGAAGAATAAATCAGGATGGCTGCGTGGCATTGAGTGGGGTGGGAGCATGTGCATGTGACATTGAATGGGGTAGGGCCACGCTCCATGCACGCTGTTTACAGCAGAGTGAGGAAATGCTGCTGCGAGCCTGTACTTTAAGAGAACCCTGAAAGTGCACACAGCGGCCTATTAGAGGCAGATGGTCTGAATGGAGGGGAACATGGTGTGTTTAGAAGAGAGATTGGATAAAGCCAGAGTCCAGGGCATCCACTGGAGAGCATTTAAATCTGCATGGCATTGCTGAGCTCAGTAGAGTTGGTAGGACCTTCCAGATTAAAGCAAGGTCTTAGATTTTAGTCTCTCAACAATAGCAAACTCTGGGGAGGATCGAAACATGGAGTTAAGTTGTGTTTCCTCTAAGTTGAGGGACTTGGTAGCAATGCAGGGTGAAAATTCCAGAAGGTGCCCATCTCTTCAGTTCTTCCTTGAGCTTACCTGAGAAAGGGTAACTCAGGGAGAGTCTGGTTCTAATTCTCCATCCTGTGGTGAGGTCTAAGAGGTCTAACTGTATCCTCTACCACTGGAAAGATGGAAAGATGCTCATCTCACCTGAGGAAGGACGCCTAGCCTTGTCCTCCCTTTCTGTATTCTCTCACTTTTATTAAGGAAAGACTTGTATTTCCGTCACCTGAGCGCTGCATATTAAGACAACAAGCTCGGGGGACGGTGCACCCCAACAGTGCAGGAGGTAAAATTGGGACAAACCTCGCATTCCCCAGGGCTGGAATTAAAGCTATCTAGATGAAAAGAGGCATTTCACTTCAGATTTATGTTTCAAGGGGAGGAAAAAGGACGAGAGAGGAGGAAAGCATAATACACCAGAAAGAAATCTTCATTCCAATGTATTCGAATCACCCGTCAGAAGAAATGGCATTAAGTCAGGTACCCAATTACGGTAATGTGGTTTGGAGCACCTCAAAAGGTGTTTCAATCTCAAACCAGGACCAACATTTGTAATCCTTTAAATGCACTTAAGAAATTGATGTTACAGCCCCACAATCTGTTAGGGGCCTCGCTTGCCCGCTTATTGCAAAGTACCCCGCCATTAATTGGATCATCAGAATGTGATCCGAGTCCTGGGCCCTGGATTATGGAAGACTGACTCTGTTCTGATGTGTTGAACCAGGAGTGCCTTTTGTGAGAGATTTTGACCCTTAATGTAGATAAGTGGTATTTTTCATCAATCTTAGCTTTCATCAAAAAGGGGGAGGATGTCAATTCATTGTGGGGCATTTAAAGTAATTCAACATCTTTTCATTTAATACCTTGGAAAAGTTAGTCTTTGTGACCTGCTTAACACTTCCACTGATGGAATATTTTGTAAAGCACCATGGAAAGAAAAGGTTGTTAATAATAATAATAAAACCACAATTTTGAAACTTCCTGCATCTCATGTAGGATTTCAAAAGGGAAAAGAAAATGAATCCATAAAAATTGAAAAACTCAACATGCAACAGAACAAACTTAGTTTTTAAATAGCTCCTTTGTTGGGCAGGGTTGAGAAGATGGATAGGAATTTATATTTTAAAGATATATTTTTATTTTTCTGCCTGTGTGAGTGTTTTACTTGTATGGATGTAAGCACATTGTGTACATGCCTGGTGCCTGTAGAGCTAAGAAGGGGGTGTGCAATCTTCTGGAACTAGAATTATGGATGATGTAAGCTGCCATGGAGGTGCTGGGAATCGAACCCAGGTCCTCTGGAGGAACAGCCAGTGTTCTTAAGTACTGAGCCTTCTCTCCAGTCCTAAAATAATTTATTATTAGCATTAAGGGTGTGTGTGTGTGTGTGTGTGTGTGTGTGTGTGTGTGTGTGTGTGTAGATGGAAGTTCTGTCCCACCTGGTCCCCTAGCTGTTTAGTTACAAATAAACACACAAAGGCTTGTGTTAATATAAACTGTTTGGCCTGTGACTCAGGCTTCTTATTGGCTAGCTCTCTCTTAATTTTTAACCATTTCTATTAATCTGTGTGTCTCTACATGGTTTTGGCATAACTGGTGATGCCTGAGCCTCTTTCTCAGCAGCTACATTGTGTCTCTCTGGTGATTCACTCTCTGCATTCTTCTTCCCAGAATTCTCCTAGTGTGGTATAGCCCCTGGTTACATCCTGACTGCCCATTGCCTGAAACAGCTTTATTCATCAACCAATAAGAGGCATATATATATTCACAGCATACAGAAGGGCATCCTCCATCATGTGTGTGTGTGTGTGTGTGTGTGTGTGTGTGTGTGTGTAGAGAGAGAGAGAGAGAGAGAGAGAGTATACACACATCACAGAGCACACATGAAAGACAATGTTTGGAGGACAACATTTGGAGTTGGTTCTCCCTTCTTGATTGGGGCTCCAGAGATTAAGTTCACTTAAGCAGGCTTGCTCAGCAATTGCTTTTATCCATGCATCTATCTTGCTGACCTGATGCATAGGGTTTTTGTTTTTTAAGAGCTTTCTCTTTAGCGATTTAATTTTCTCTTCAGTAACATTTGAGCTATGGAGACCCCAGAGTATTCTGTTCAAGTGTCTGGTGGCCATGAATTTAGAACAAGTCAGAAAAAGTAATTGGTTAGTCTTCATTAAGGCAAAAGAAAAGAATTAGTACCGACTTTGAATGTAGTCAGCACTGCTTTTATTTTTCTGTGCATGCTCAGAGTCAAGCCTGGGGCCTCCTGTGTGCTCCGCAAGTAGTCGACTCCCTAGCTACACCCCAGATCTCACTTTATGACAGTATAGGATTCATAGGTAGGAGTTTCAATCCCTGTTTAATGGGACTATGTGAAATGCTGTGTGTTCAAAGAATAACCCAGCTTCCGTGTGCTTCAAATCTCAGCCAGTCTATGAGGCACAAAGCAGTGTTTAGGAACCTGTTGCTGCCATGTAGACTTGCAGTCTAAAAGCCCCTGCAAACCACCAGACCTTTGCTTTGGAGGTTAACGGTGTTACTTCCCCACCAGTGACTGGATACTGATCCATGCTGTATTCCTTACTATTCTCTTTGGACACCAGAGACCTGAAAAGCAGCAGCTGAATGGAGGAGAAGTTGTTTTTTTCTTTTTCTGGCAGTGGTGGGGGTGGGGGTGGGGGCGGGGTTACTGTTCAAGTAGGTCTAGTCCATGCTGGAGCAGGGAAGGAATGCTGGCTGAATAATGTTACTGCTCGAATTGTATCTGTAGTTAGGAAGTAAAGGAAGAGAAAAGGAAATGGTCCTGGGCTATAAAACATGGAGGTCCATCCCCAACTGAGCCACTTCCTCCAGCAAGGTTCTGCCTTCTAAAAGTTTCCACCATCTAGGGTCCAAGTGTTCTAACCTGCAAGCCATGGGGACATTTTTTACATAAAAACCAGAGCACATGTTGTCATGGGAAAACCCTCTAAAAGTTATTCAAATGGCCATCTTGGTTCTGCTGAGTCTGCCTTCGAAAGGTGTCACATACGGTTTTATTCCACCGGAGCCTTTGCTAACAGCCTTCTCAGTGCAGCATCTCCAGACAAAGCACATCTCTGCCTTGTTCTTGGACAACATGCACTGGACAGAGATGTGGAGCTTGTGGCCCAGGGCACACCCTGGCTCTTGATGTGCCGAAGCCCTAGGAGTCTCAGTCCCAGTCACTGCTGCCAGCATCTGGGTATCCCATTTACTACGGAGTTCTCTTCAGACTTCAGCATACCTTTTTTTCCCAGTAGGAACCCTTGACACTGTGTTCCATGTGGATAAGAGTTCCCACAGACCTTGCCAGGCTTCTCTGTAGGCAGCACCGACCCCCACCCCCTGCAACTATAACCTGTGCTCTCACACTGTGGGAGGAAAATAGAACTTCAATTCCAATATAAAAAGGGAGACAGGGGAGCCTTGCTTGGAAAGGGCTGGTGTGCAAATGCCCGGAGCAAATGCTTTCTAAACGAGGAGGTCCTGCATCTAGAATCATCTTTAGCTGTAGATACTTCAGTCTTTCTCACCAGTGTGAATACTGTAGGAAAATGTCCACAGGTATTATTTTATCCATGCTAGCAATAACTTTCTAGACATTTTTCCTTTTTAATAGTCCAGATTTATGTTATGTTAGCCTTGGAAAGATGAAAAGTAAAGCCATAATGAGAATAGAGCACCATCCTGCAAATCAGAGGGTCTTTTGTTTTTCTTTTGGCAATCTTCTGGGCTCTTCTAAAAATGGACATTTTCTTGTATTGTAAAGATTAATGATAGTTTCCCAGTTTCCTGAGCGTGGGTTAATAAGCATGAATACTTTTCTGGTTTGTGTTTGTTGCCATTTGCTTTTGAGAAGGGATCTTACTCTATAGCCCAGGCTCTCCTAGAGCTTCCTCTGCAGTTCATGACCTTGAACCTGTGGTGGTCCTCCTATTTCAGTATTTCAACTGCTAGAATTACATCGTATATTTTTGAAAGTTTGTTGGGTTTTTTATTTTAAACAAAACTAGATGCCTGCATTTTCTGTATTTCCCTTACTGTTCTTTTCACCTGCCTCTGCAGGCTGGAGGGGAGTGGAATTGGGGTCAGTGGGTAAAATCGACCTGCTGGACGTTACCTGTCTCTCGGTTTTTACAGGGCCTGCTACTATCCCAAGGAGGCATTATTCTTAACCGCCCTCTAAAGGGGGCTACGAAATGCTCTCAGAACTTGTCCCTTCATATTAAAGTCCTGTCTTAAATGAAGGTGGCAGCTGCTCTCTCTCTGGTGCTACTGGCCTTCCAGTTTCCTTCCTGATTGAATTCCTATGGACTCTCCCAGGACAAGGGAAGCACATAAGGCTATGCTCACCAGATGGCTGGCCTCTCCGGTTACAAGTAAGATGTTTAGGGCCTAGGGGTGTTGCTCAGTCGGTAGAGTGCTTGTCTAGCATGCATAGAGCCCCAGTTTTAATATCCAACATCCCCAGGGTTACAGGAATAGGAGGGGCACATGCATGGAACTCCAGCATTTTGGAAGTACAGGCTGGAGGATCAGAAGTTTAAGGCCATCTTCAGTTACATGGTCAATTTGTGGTTAGCCTGGAATATGAGAGATAGGGGAGAAGAGGAGGAAGGGAGATTGAGGGAGGGAAGGAGGGAGGGAGGGAGGGAGGGAGGGAGGGAGGGAGGGAGGTAAAAAAGATATTTACTCTAAAAACACCCCTGTTTTCTGTTTCTTGGGATCTCCTCAAGCAGTGGTTCTCATCTTGTAGGTCATAACACATACCCCTTTTACAGAGATTGCCTAAGAAAACACAGACATTTGCATTGTAATTCATAAAGGTAGCAAAATTACAGCTATGAAGTAGCAACTTTATGGTTGGTCGTCACCACAACATGAGGAACTGTATTCAAGGGTCAAAGCATTAGGAAGGCTGAGAACCATGGTCCTAAAAGGAAAAACATGTTGGGAAGGTCTATGCTAAGAACCCATCTTCCATGCCTGGTTTATGTGCTCACTCCTCTCTGTCTCTGTCTCTGTCTCTGTCTCTGTCTCTGTCTCTGTCTCTCTCTCTCTCTCTCCTTCTGCTTCTTTTCTGCCCTGCCTCCCTCAATGTTTTAGTCTTATATTTAAAATGCCACCATATCCTGTAACAAGCTATGAACTCAATCTGGTCTCTCAGTGGTCTCTATGTAACAGTTCCTACATCATTAGACACGTTTCCTATGCTAAAGCAATTAATAGGTCAGAGAGTGATGATCTGAGGGATAAGCTCACAAGTTGTTCCTTCCTTGCTTGCTGTTTTCCAGTTTCTGATGCATTTCCAGGGCTTCATTGTAGGTGTCACATGGTCTGCCCCGGGTCCCTGCACCTAGAAAAAGGAAGTGTCAAGGGCAGGGGGATTGAGAATATGTGTGGGGGTTGGTTGTTAACTAGGGATATTCATGTCCAAAAGATATTCTGATGCAATGAAGTCACAGCTAACCTGTCCCCAATGCCGTGGCACAGCCACTCCTATTGTTGCCAAAGTCAGAACTGAGTTTTAGGCAAGGGTGCTGAGACATGGGGATGTGAGCTACCCTTTGGCAATGTAGCCTGTACTTCCCTCTACGTACCTAGCTTCAAGTCACCTACCAGGAGGAGGTAAATAGATTTCATGGGATAGGAACAGGCTGGGACCAAGGGATAGCCTACAGCAGTTTGCCACTGCACACCTTCTCTGGCAGAGCTATATAAATGAAGAGGTAATACGGAGATTCAGGCTGAATAAAAATCACCCCTCACACCTGTTGCAGCAGCAAGGTGAGGTCAGGGCTTTTGGATGCTTGCTCCTCTGAATGTGTATTCCCATCTGGGGAAGAAACTCCACAGCATGAAGCGTCCAAAGGATGCTGACACTGTGACTTGTCCCATGAGTGGTGTGTACAAAATTGATTTCAGCTCTTTTATACTGTAATTCTGCCAGCAGATGCCTCCCTGGTGAACCCTCAGCTCCATGGTGCTGGAAACAGTGGCCAGGGTTCGTGGCTTATGAGCCCATCAGGTTTCTTTAGATGTTTTGGCTTTTCTAGCACAGTATCTCAGATCATCCTGGTGACCTGGTGACCTCTGGCTTCCTTTTAATATAGAATGTGCTGGTCCCAAGCCAATGGCTCCCTGTCCAACACCCTAATAACAACTAGTTAACATCTGTGCATGAATTCAAGCTAGAAATTATGGTTTTAGTCACCCTGGAAATGGGGCATTTTTATTTAAAAGAAAAAGCCCTCTCTTTTTCCAAGTGTATATTTACCTGTGACTGGACTGGTAACTTGTTCATGTTATTTTATTCAGACCCTTTCATTTTCTAAGCTCTTTGAATGCTTTATCTGCCCAGTGCTAAAGCTGGGAAGTATTTGCTTTTCTCCTCTAGTGTGTGGTGTCCTGACAGGGGGTGCGTGTCTTTGTGTGGGTGTCCACGTGTACAGTACAGCAGCCTGTTTTCTCTGGAATTACCATTCTCAGTTATTTCTTGTCTTCCCCCCTTTGTCTCTGCCACTCAGACTACTTTCAGCCATCTACAACCTCTCTCATTTTGGATAATAGCCTCTCTTTTTGCCATCGTCTTGTCATGTCTGATTCGGCTGCTGGAGGATTTTAAATGAGCTAAAATGTTTGCATGCTGGGCTCACTCTGCTGCCCTGACTGATGCTGATGATTGCTTCTAGAAAAAAAAAATCCATGTCTGGTGGTTGTGGTAACACTCAGTTGTTCACTGCTCCTCTTCTAGCACAGAGAGTGGAGCCAAGAGATATGCTCCTGCTACTTTCCTGTCCAGCCCCTTGTGCCGGTACCACGCCCCCTTGCTATGACTGCAGAGATAACGCAATAAGAAAGTAAAGTAAAATAATGAAAGAAGGGCAGTTAGGTTCAGTGACTTGCTGCTGTTGGACTTTAACTCACTGGTGAGAAAACAACCTGCTTTTCTTTGATTCCTTCTCCTGGAGTTTGCTTGTTGGAAATTAACTGATCCTTACCACAAGAGCCTTGCCAGTGGAAGCACCAGAGGGAAACCAGAAAGCCAGGCGTGGTTGCTGACACCTGTCATACAAGCACACAGAGGCTGAGACAGGGGAATTGATCACTTTGAGTTGTATGGTATCCTGGGTTGCACGGTGAGTTTCAAAACAAGAAGGAACCTAGAGTGGCAGGAAAGATGTTCTTTATTGTTTCTCAAGGTTTGTCCTTCGTCTGTCTCAGCAAACTTGGGGATAACCCATGAAACCCCGGGGAAGCCCCAGTCAAAGGACCAGCAGCAGAAATCCTCGATGCCTTGAGATAGCCCTTCTGCAGGCACACCTGTCTACTTCCTGTCTGTGTGGATTCTAGCAGTTGCTCTCACTGTTTTATTAGCTTTGAAAATCAGGCTAGTGGTCATAAATATGTTTGTCATTATCACCCCAGACTTCTCAACTCAGTGGCTTCTCTTTCTTTGAATAAGTAACCCCAAGAGTTCCCAAAATGCTTCATTTGCTTGAGTGTTAAAATATGTCTATACTTACAAACAACAGCAAAAACAAAATCCCTGCCTTTTGAGACACTGCAACTATTGAACAAGGGCGGCATGCTTCCAGAACAATGGGTTTCCTAAGGGACAGAGGTTCCCACAGGGGCTGGAGAAAGGCTCAGTAGTTAAGAGCACTTGCTGCTCTTGCAGAGGACCCAAGTTTGAGTCCCTTCACCTCCTCTAACTCAGGTTCTAGGGAGATCAAATGCCCTCTTCTGGGCTTTGCTAGTACTGCATGCACACAGTGCATGCATGACCAAGAACACACACGCATATGAATTAAAAACACAATGTAAAACAAAAGGAAGTTTTCATAAATTGAGCATTTTGTTTGCAAGACATAGAAAATCACTTTAGCTGAGTCATCACATTAGCAACTGTTAACAAATACTGAGCCCCCATTCTGTTGGATCCTGCTTTGCCAAATCACAAAGCTCCTGTCACTGGAGTCCTGTGATTCACTCCAGAGCCTAGAAGTTGTCTCTCTACCTCATCTGGCCACTCTCAGCTGTTGTAGAGCTCAATAGAGCTTTGGCATCCTTGCTTCTCCCATCTCAGGGGAATCGACTCTGTGAGCCCCTCTGTGCGTTCTTGTGGGATACCCCTGCCTCTAAGTCCACAAAGCAAAGGAACAAATAGAACCTCCCCACGCCTTGACTGCTGTCCCCAGCTCAGCTTGCTTGTCTCATCCTCTCACCCGCAAGTTTCTCCAGTCTCTACCTTGTCCCTATGGGCCACTCCTCAGCCCTCGTGGTCCTGGTCCTGCATTGCTTCCCTTAATTGCTCTCTCTGAGAGCACTGCTGACCTCCTGATCTCCAAATCGACTCATCTTTCCCCAGATTCAGGGTCTTGAGCTCTGAAGCTATTCACCCTCCTTCCTTTCAGAGTATCTATTTTTATTAATTTAAAGTCTACAAAAATTACACATGGCCATGGCTGTCACGTGATGCTTCCCCATATGTGTGATGATGTGATGTTCAAGCAAAGCGTTATCTACCTCCTCAGTCATGACCTCTTCTGTTATTTGTGTTTTTTAGATAGAGGTTTTTAATGTAGCGTAGGCAGGTCCAGAACTGTCTATATAGCCAAGGCTGGCCTTGAAATTCAGATCCTCCTACCTCCTCCTCCAAAGTGTTGAGATTATAGGCATCTGGTACCACACCCAGAGCTCTCTCATCATTTTTTAGGTGAAGTGGTTATAGTCCTTCCTCCCAACTTCCAACAGAGCCACTACGTTATCACGATCCCCCCACTGCAAGCAGCAACCAGAGATCTGACAACTCTCCGTGGCTTTGACCCATCATTCCGCTCCCCGCCCACAGTCTTCATCTTTCAGGTTCCATGAAGTTCTTCCCACTTTGACTTCTTCCTAGTTCTTAGGCAACACTTCTTTCCTGGTTTCAACATCTGCTGCCCTCAGTCTTCTGCCAGTGATGCGCCAAAGCTCACCCAACACACGGCACCCACTTGTACAGTCTCCACTTCTCTTCTTAAAATGTCCAACAAGGCTTGACAGGGCTTGGCACAGTTGCATGATGCACACCTGAGGCTTGAAGGACCCAGGTCTTCAAAGTTATTCTTTCTAAGTGATTATCTCCTGTCTGTGACATTGATGAACCAGCCTTTGTTCCAGACATCTCAAAATCAAAGTTAGTTTTCCTAAGTCATCTTCTCCTGGCTGTGACATCAGTGACCTAGCCTTTGTTCCAGGACTCTCAAAGTATCCCCAACTCGACTTTAATAATGATTCTAAACCTTCCTCTTCCCTTTCTGAGACAGTTTTAGATAGCCCAGGTTACCCTTTGAAGTCCATCTCCTGAATGCTTATATCCCTGGATTATCCAGTGCTGGGGACTGAACCCAGACCTTCAAATATCCTAGGCAAGCACTCCACCAAGTGAGGTCTATCCCAGCACCTCATGTCATCTTTCTTTTTTGTTGGGGGACTAGCTTGAAACAAGGTCTCTGGCTAGCCTGGGACTCACTATGTAGACCTGGCTGGCTCAGACTTACAGAGATCTGCCTGCTTCCAGACTGCTGGGACTAAAAGGGTGCACCACCATGCCTGGCCTGCTCCTCATCTTTGATATCTAGTGTGCCCTCACCCCACTACATAAGGAATGACTCCATGACATGACATTTGGGCCCTTCCAAGTCAGCATCCATAAATGTACTGTCCATACTGTTTATTGCCAGTTGCTTGTTCTGTACAGCTATGAGTAGGCACCAGGGAGCTGGCAGGTTTTCCTCAGTTAAGCCTCTAAAGAACACCTTTTAGATGCACAGTGAACCAAGTAGCCCGAGGGCAGCTGCACTGAGAGAAATTTGGTAATTGGATCAACCACCTTGATGTAGAAGAATGATCTTGCTCTTCTCTAAATTTAGCCTTAAGCAGTGTTTACTGCCTCTTCCTTTAAAAGAATTTTAAAAAACGAACAATGGATGGGGTACTAATTGGCTAATTTGGGGTGTCAATTTTTTCACAGAAGCAGTAAGTTCCCATCTTAAAGCATAGGCAAAGTCTCTAGAAACAGCAGTCAGTGTGCCACTAAGTTTGCAGACCTACAGAGGGACGCTTTGTAATTGCTCTGAGAAGGGAGAGGAGCCTGGGAAACTGCAGCTGAGGTTACAGACAGCCAAGTACAGCCTTGGAACTATCTACTGAGCACCACACACTTTAGGATCAGATTCTTGGGACCAGATGGAGTTTCTCACATTAGGTGTCATTTATAAATTACCTATCTTCAAAAATATTGTGTGGCTGAATAATTCCTTTATAAAACTCAAAGTACAACATTTCAATGTTTTTTTGACGAAATACTCAGTTTCCCCGCAGAAGGTCAACCCACAGGTAATTTGTGAGCACTTACAATGTGCAAGGCCTCTCGGGAGCTAAGTGAGGAAGGAGGCCTGAGCTAACCAGTTATAGGACTTCCTAGCACAGAGGTGAAGATGTGTGAACACGCTGACCCTTCATCTGATCAGTCACGATCTTTGGTCTACAGTGTATCCTGTTACTTCTTCTGGAGAGACCTGAGGAAACCCATATTCACCATAGAGAGGACACCGAAAGGCCAGGGAAAGAGTCTGGTCAAGCATACCTTGATAAGCCAAAGAGTTTTGGGGCGATTACCCAAAGGTGTATGGGTGACCCGGGCAGCTACATCACCAGCAAAAGTACTTCACTAGCATGGTACTGTGTGACATTTCCTGGGGCAATGTGGACAAATATCTACTCACCTGTTGTGGGAATTCATTCCACCAATAGTTTTGGGGTACTGGCCTTAGGGGCATGGCTCTGTGTGTGGACATGAGCTCTTATAAGGAAGAGGAGGGGTCTCTCTGGGCCTCTTTTGTGGTGGTGGGAGATCTGATTGAAGCTTCCAGCATCCCCATGCTCTCTACCATGTTGCTATTCATGAGTGTTCCCCAATAAATATTTGAAATCCCTTTATTGCAGGCTCTCCTAACCCTCATTTACACTCACCAAATATAAGGAAGCAAGACTTTACTGGGGCTGGCTACAAGTGGATGGATGTAATTGCTTGCAGGAAAATGGATGACTCAAAGACAACAGGATCTCTGAAAAACCCTCAGGACCCTGGATGAGGGCTCTTGAGGGTAGCATCTCCAGCAATCTCTGTGCTAATGGCAGGCAGTTCGACAGGTTGGAGAGTCTCCTCTTCCAAACAGTTGTTTCTGCTTGTATAACCTCAGGAGAGGGCTTTGCAGCACTTGTCTTCCTTAGTCTCAGGAATCTGCCTATACCCTAGGTCTTGAAAAGCTCTCTTCCAGGATGGAATGTTTCAGTTTAGAGGAAATTGCCACAAAACACTGGATGACAACTTATGAAAGCCGCATTGCTGGAATCTCATCCTCAGTCACCCAGCCACCTTCTTGTACTCTAGTATTCTCCAAGACCATGAGATTCTGGGGTGACGGCTTGAATCTCAAGTGAAAGTCTGGGACTCCCCACAAAGGGTCTGTGGTGTTACATATACCACATTACATATCCCTTTTCCATGACTGTAGGACCAAGGTATTCTGGTGGTCGCCACAGCAGTCTTCATTCATGAAGGTTGGTGGTGATATTGAGTCCGGGAAAATAACTACCTCACACCACAGTTTCCTGGTAATGGGGGCCACCCCTCCCCACATCTTGCTAGGTGTTCTGCAGTAAAGCGAAATCAGATGGATGGTGTCAGTGGACCATTTCAAAATGAGGCACCCTCCTCCTCTAGACTCTGAGAGTCAGGTGCCCCATCATCTGCCCCTTAGTTAATGTGACCATTTGCCATATTAACCTGCAAGCTTCCTTTCTGGAGCTTTCAGATGTGAAGTGGTCATGGAGCCGTTGTTATTTACTCAAAGGGTTACATACCATGGCCTCAAAGCAGGATGGCATTTCAGTGGGTGACTTGTCTCTCAGTCTCCAAGATTAGGGGAACAATGCCCCTGTCCCTTCCACAGGAGCATCAGGTCAAAACTAATAGTCCCGGGGAGCACTCCCTTGTTCTTGGCAGCTACAGTCTATGTTGAAGGGTTCCCTGAAATGTCATTGCACCTTTGTTTGCATTCATTTTTCCTGCAATAGCTGCTTTTTTTTTTAAAGTAGAGATAGTGATGGCTTTAAAAAGAAGAAGATGGGGCAAGAAACAAAGCCCCTTCCATACAGTGCTGTCAAATGTATGGTGATGGCAGAAGGGTGACTGCACAGTGCTTACCTACAGAATCTGATTGCTGTCTTACCTTGCCTTCCTGTATAAGAACCTAGGGAGCATGAGGACCCTGAGCAACCCAAAGCCACCCGGAAGGGCCTGTGTGCAAACTAAAGCAAGAAAGAATTCCCAGGCCTAGGCAGGTGAAGTGGGCAAGGGGTCTGGGGGAAGAATGATGATCATCCCCTCATAAATGTGTGAGTTCCGGTTCCAGAACTCACAGAAGCATGAGACCAGTGCCCCTTCCCATCACCATGGGGCAGGGAGTTTATTTATACCCCTATGTGTGGGCGTGCCTTACAAACCAAAGAGCAGCTTAGCAGAGTCCTGGTTGCCCTCACTTTAATGCAGAGGCAATTATTTGTAGCTGATCAAGACTTTATTATAGTTGGGTTAGGGAGGGCTGGCACTCCATGGTCAAACAAGTGAAGGTTCTGTACCCAGTAACACACACACACACACACACACACACACACACACACAAACATACACACACACACACATGAACACACACACACACAGACTTTATTATATCAATTACTTATCATTTTGAACTGGCTAAAAATGATATGAATTATAATCTTACAGTTTGATGTATGCTCTATAAAGTTTATAAAATCTATAAAATGCTCTACTATGTTAATATTTTGTTAGAACACTAAAATTTCTCTCTCTCCCCCTCTCCCTTCCTCCCCATTCTCTCTGTTTCTCTTTCCCTACACCCTATTGATTGAGAATCAGAAAACCCCATGTTTTTCCCAAAACTCATTTGGCAAAAGCGAGTTTAGATTAGATAATTAGATAATTTTGGTTCTTTGTGTGACGCTATTTTTAAATGTAATTTTTGCTAATAATGCAATTAGTTGTGGGATTTTTTTGCATAATTTGCAATAAGGTGCTCTAGTTTACAGAGCCACCAAGCTGCTGCTAATGTCATCAGTTTTGCCTCTTGGATAAGACCTCATCCAGCGAGCGCATCACCGCTCCGCCCTCAGCTGCTCCTCATTGTGAAATATTTAACATGAGTGCCATGTATCAAAGTCACCCTATTGTGGCAGACTCATATCCAGTAGAGATGGAAGATCATTCAAATTGGCCTCTTACACTCCATCTCCAACCTCCCTCTTCATCCTCCCCTTTCCTGTCCCCTCTAACTCCTTTCAGACCCCTCTGTCTCAGGGTTTGGTTGTAGATGTCAGGAGCAGGCTGATGGAGGCAAGGGCATTGTGACATTTCAGTTTCCATTCCTAAGGGTTTCTCTAGCATATTCCATTAGCACTTTATTTATAGCTTCATAAAAGGGCCCTTTTATTTTCTTCAAACAATATCCTCATACCTCTGATGATAATGCTATCTGAGGATTGAACTGTTATTTTTAAAAAATCTATTTCCTAAGTTGTCTCCTTATTGGCTCTCTCTCCTTTCTCATCCCTCCTGCTATGCTTAGAAGTCTGCCCACAAATCTTCCCAAGAAACATGGCAAGTCTAGTGTTTGAAAAGATATCTGAGAGGGGTTTGGGGGTGACAGCCTACATCCTTGGCCTCCACTTCTGGAGCCTGTGATGGCCTGCGCTCAGACGCTCCTATCACCTCGGCCTCTTCCTGAGCTTGCCCCGATGAGCCTCTCTAAGTGGCAGGGCTGCCTTTTTCCTTATACATTCCTCTTTGAGCCCACTTGTTAGTCAAGTGTTGTGCGCACTAACTACAGAATGGACCCTGTGTCTTGGGCATAAATTACTCTTCCGTGCCGTCTCCGAGCGCCCCCCAGTTATGGATTACTTTGTTCTCGACTTGACAGGAACATAATTAGAACTGTTGATGAAATCTACCAAATTGTTCCTCCGTGGCCTCCGTGGTCAGGAAATTCGGCTGAGTCGTATTTGTCTCTGATTGTGGAGGCCTCAGCACTTCATATTAATTCTGTTATTAATGTACCTTCTAATCTGCCCATGAATTGGTAACACGTGAAGCGGCCCCAGCCCTAATGACACCTTGCAATGAATACATTGTAGCTCCATATTCAAAGTTGCAGAAGGAAGATGTTGATCAAATCTCTCTCTCTCTCTCTCTCTCTCTCTCTCTCTCTCTCTCTCTCTCTCTCTCTCTCTCACTCTCTCTCTGTGTGTGTGTGTGTGTGTGTGAGTGTGTGTGTGTGTGTGTGTGTGTGTGTGTGTGTGTGTGTGTGTTGTATGTACGTCTTTGACATGCTGTCACCTTCTCTGGTACAGTCTCTCCTAGCCTGTACTGATGCCTCAGCTTCTGCGTGAGGTGAGGGGTTCACACCTTTGACACAGCTGAATTCTGCATATCCTGTTTTTGGCAAGAAGATAATGAGGCACAGTGCTGATGGCACAGCTGTTGGAGTGAGGTGGGTCTGGGTGGCCTCCTTGCTTCAATTCCAGGCATTTTAAAACTGCCACTAACCCTTGATATGTCTCACCATTCCCATCTGTAAAATAGGAATAGTGGCAGAGACCCTGGTGATTGCTGTAACTACATGGAAACTTTCTCAGAGGTCATTTATCTTGATGACTGCCGAGAGGCCTGTGGCGATGAGGGTTAACACCCACACTGGCTCTACCCTTCTATCATTAGAGATATTGCTGGCTGAATTGGTTACTATTCTTGTCACAGGGACAAAATGCCTCACAGCTTATTTTAGCTCATGGTTTCATGTTGGGGGCAGCATGGTTGTGTGGGTCCCTGAGGTTCCATCCAATGGTGGCTGCTGTCAGCTGCATGTCTGTTTTGGGTTTCATGGACCAGGCAACCCGAGGCTGGCTTAACCCCCTGGTCCCACTTCACAGCCTGTGGCCCTATGTCTGTCAGCTAGAACCTATGCCCCAAGGATTCTGCAAACTCCATAAACAGTATGGACAAACTTTTCAAAAGTTTCTGGCTGATCGGCAGCTGTTCAAATACACTAGCCTGTAAAGATGCTTCCCATGCAAACTGCGGTGGCAAACATCTACAGACACACTCCATGGTGCTAAGAGCTCCAGTGTGTGTGTGTGTGTGTGTGTGTGTGTGTGTGTGCATGAATGTGTATATGAGTGTGTATGAGTGTGTGTATGAGTGTGTATGAGCAGGTGTGAGTGTGTGTGTGTGTGAGTGTGCATCTATGAGTATGTGTGAGTGTGTGTGAGTGTGTATGTGAGTATGCATATGAGTGTGTGAGTGTATGTAGGAGTGTGTGCATGGGTGTGTATATGAGTGTGTGAGTATATATGAGAGTGTGTGTATGAGTGTGTGTGAGTGTGTATCAGTTTGTGTATGAGTGTGTATGAGTGTATGTACATGTGTATGAGTGTGTGTGTGTGTGTGTGTGTGTGTGTGTGTGTGTGTGTGTATACTTGCGCCAGCATGCTCGCACGCTGGGGGTGGCTGCTCTCCAAGTCTTAGTTCTGGTTGTAGAGAAAGAACAAACTTCACAGGGTCACAGAGCAGAGAGATTATTATCCTGGATTCCACAGCCATTCTAGCAATTGAGTCTTATTTTCTGAGACAGCTTAATCTTCTAAAACAAATACTAAAAGAGCCCCTGTTTAAGCATGTATCTGTGCACTTGTGTCTCATTTGTTTTCATGTCTTTAACAAGTAACCCAGCCCCATCTTGGTGGATGGATATTCCCCAGGCTGACTCCTGATGCTATGTACTCATCCCTAACCATGGGGCACTTGGACACTCAGGGATTGCCAAATGTTCACTGAGCTACAGACCAAGCAACATTACAAATACAGTAGAGCAGGCTAGGAATGAGCAAAGGGGTCAGGATTAGGGTTAGAGTGTAAGAAAAGCTGCTGGTGAGAGGGCACCCTTCTTTGTAGACAGGGTGCAGAGGCCCTGAAAGTCAGATTTTGCTTTCAACTCTTTACTGGGAATGAAAAATTAAATAAAAACTGAAATTCTTGTGACCAGCCATGCTTTCCTGGTTTAATGCATTGTGCTAGATGTTTGTATTCATAGTAGAGACGTGTATACACTATAAGCAATGTCAGATATGCTAAGAAAATAATCCCCCTTATCCTCATGTGTGAGTGCATGCATGTGTAGCTGTGTATGTGAGTGCATGTATGAGAGCATGTTTATGAGTGTGTGTGAGTGTGTGTGTGTGTGTGAGTGTGTGTGTGTGTGTGTGTGTGTGTGTGTGTGTGTATGTATGTATGTGTGTGTGTGAAGCTCTGGTCACATGATTTTGATTTTCCTTGTAGTTTAGTAGTTAAGAACACTTGTTGCTCTTGCAGAAGACCTGGGTTCATGTCCTAGTACTCATGTGATGGTTCACAACCATCTTTAGCTCCATTTCCAGGGATCACTGACCTCTTCCAGTCTCCATGGCCACCAGGCACTCACATACACTTACATATGTTTAAGCAAGACGTTCATAAAGAGAAACAGACCTAACCCCCCCCAAAAAAATAACCCCACAATCATTATATACTTCAAGTATTTTCAGCAGCAGTATTTACTTTCAGTTCTTAAGCTTACAGTGCTCCTGTATGTGTGTGCATGCATGTGTGAATGTGTGTGCGTGTGTGTGATGTGTGTGCATGTGTGTGCATGCCTGTGTGTACTTGTGTACATGTGTGCATGTGTGTTTGATGTGTGTGCATGCATGTGTGTACTTGTGTACATGTGCGGTGTGTGTGCGTGTGTGAGTGTACATGTGTGTGTGTGTGTGTGTGTGTGTGTGTGTGTGCGTGTGTGAGTGTATGTGCGCATGTGTGAACATTCTCTATAATCAGAACTGCCGCCAAGTGTTCAAATGTCACAGTAGTATTTTTCTTCCTAGCACAAGTACTGTGCCTGGGGCAGCAGGAGACCACAGCTTTTCCTGTAGGAATTGTCCCGCATACATTCTCTCCTTGCCTTGGCAAATATGACGGTCAGCCACTGCTAGTTTTACGAAGGAAAGAGTTATTTATGATGTAAGCCAAGGCTAACACAGACAAGGAGGTGTTGGAAAATGAACTGAGGGCCATAACGATAAGTGTTAGCAATGTACAGAGAATGCACAAGTTCTTATTTATTTCCCATTGTGTGTCCTCAGTTTCCAGTGTAGGAATTTCACCTCCTCTCTTCCATCCCTGACCCAATGCCCCTTTCACATGAGTCCATTCTTCACTTTGGTTCTGTTGGGAATCAGCTTTGCTCTTCCCCAGTCTCCTTTGGTGGTTGGTTTGTTCTGTATGTGGCTACCAGATCTGGCAGGTCCTGCCTAACTGTGACCAACAGGGCTCTTTTCCTCTATATTTTCTGTGCACACCCTGCTTGCTGCTGTGTGCTCAGTGTACACCCTTCAATGGTTTCATATCAAGCCTACTGTTGAGATAGAACACATACACAGAGCATCGGCTTAATCCAGATTTAAGGTCAGAGCTGGGAAGATGGCTTAGTCAGTAAAATACCCTCCATGCAAGCGTGAAGACCTGAGTTTGGATCTTCAGCTCATAAAAGCTAGGAATGGTGGTGTGTGCCTGGAACCCCAGAAATGGGGTTGTGGAGAGGGGCAGATCCCAAAGCTTGCTGACTGCTCAGCCAGTTCAGTCAGCCAGTGCGCTCCAGTTTCAGCAAGGGGGGCTGTCTCAGAGAATAAGACAGAGACTGGCAATGGAAACTCCAACTGTCAGCTCTGGTCTCCACGTGCACACACAGGTGTGAGCACCAAGGTGAACATGTACATACAACACATACAGTGGAATATCATGTCTTATGTGAAGGAAGCACTCTATGTTTTGAAAAATTAGGCAATTTTAAGAAACTCCACTTTGTAGCGGGGTAGGGAGTGGTGGGTGGTGGACATTATCTCATGATTCCTGTTTTATAGGTGACAAAGTCCAGAGATTCTGGTATTTGAGACCATGTAGTTGGTGAGGGGCAGAGGGGAAATTAGACTCGCTTCTTCATGGGTGATTGTGGATTCCAGGAGTCAGAAGAAAATACGAAAACCCATGGGGTTACTCCATCAGAACTTCAGACAGATTCTAAAGAAGTTCTAAAACTACAACAGAATAAATAGAACTTCTTTACAGTATTTTCTTTAAACTGGCATAACCAGAATTTTTAATATAATTTAATATAATTTAAGGTACAGGCAGACATATAGAGGGAGTTAAAACCAGCTATTGTCACTTTGCACACAGAAAGCCGCTACTAACATTAATCATAAACAAACCTTCTAAGCCTCCTCAGACGTTGCAATCTGTGCATCCGAGTGGTATTTTCAAACGTTGTAATCTGTGCATCCGAGTGGTATTTTCCTGCAGTTTTGAAGCCATCAATGCTTGAGCGTCAATATCTCTTCAATAGTAAGTCACCCCTCCATCCACTTCCAGTGCAGCTGGGAAAGGAAAGTTTTAGATCACTTCTGCCCCGATTATAGACATGTAAGGTGAGTTTACTTGGTCAATTGATCGTTGCAGAATGTTCTGGTTTCATTTGGTTGCTGTGAGAAACACCAAGACCAAAAGCAACATAGTCAAGGAAAGGCTCGTTTGGTTTCTAGTTCCATGTCACAGTGCATCAGTTGGGGGAAATCAGGGCAGAAACTCAAATGGAAAGACTTTTGGACTCAATGGTAAACGTCTTTGCCTTCAGATTAAGTGTCTTTATCTGCTCAATGGGATCCGTAATCTCTACTCCAGAGACTTATTAATAGACTCTGAAATGAAATTGGGAAAGGTTTATAAAAGAAATTCACATGATAGCCAGCAGTGCTACATAATACAATGGCATATTTGTCGCTAACCTCTGCTTATCACCTCTCACGACTTCTGGGGCAGGTTGTAAACCGTGCTGTTAGATATGGCCGGCAAGCCCAGATCTCACAGTTAGCACATGAAACACAAGGTCGCTAGGTGTACCAGCTCCCTTTATTTCACACTGTACATTTGATACTCTGTTTCATCGTGCCACGCGTTTACCTAGCCAGATAAGAATATCCATTAGATTTCTTCCATCAGCAGTTTGCTCATTGACACACTGATTGCCTGCCGTCTGTATGTCTCTCTCTTTCTGTTCTGTTCTTTTAAAAAAAAAAAATTTGCTTGGATCATGGTGACCTGAGCCCTTTATCATTAGAGCTTCATTTGTGTAGTTCTTTTCAAACTCCTGAACGATATATCAATGAACTCTACATGCCCTGGCTTTTGGTCTTGGAATATGAACACACTCAGGTAAAGCCTGCTGTTCCTCTGGTTTTGTTAGCAAGGAATGCACAATCCACATGAGCAGGAGTTTATTCTCCTCCGAGACTTACACAAGAGATGCTGATAGAGCCTTGGACCCTGACAGCAGATTGACTTCACTAGTTGGGAAGGTTTGGGGCAAGATAGAGATGAGGTCATTGATTTAGTTTAAATTTGGGGAACTGGCAGGAGATGGAAGGCTCTAGAAGGATCTAGAAGGTCCCCACTAGGCTGCTGATGTAGAATTGTGTTACCAGAAGTTTCTCTCTGTCCACTGTGGTCCGGAGGGTGTAAGCAACCATTGCTGACTTACAGCACCAAGATGCCTACCTAACTATCCTCATGATTCCTTCATGAACAATGCCAAATATTAATTATCTTCCATACTTTCCTCTCTTCCACTTCAGTTCTGTTAACTGGAAACAACTTCCCATGTGACATGTCAGGTTTTTCGGAATGTCTTCCCTCCTCTTAGCTGGGGAGAGATTTTAACAATGTTCTGATTTCCCCACGATGGCATGTTGTGCCCCACTGTCTCTTCTAGTGTGTTTACTGTGTATCCCACTGAGTTCCCCGTGATGACATGTCACATCTCACAGCTTCTTCCAGTGTCTTTGCTGGTGTCATCCCCCTGGATGCTTAGAACAATCCAGCGTGGATTCTGTTTTCCCACCACTTAATGGTTTCTCATTAAAAGTTAAGTACGCACACATGTGTTGGGTTGAGGAGGCAGCTCAGTTGGTGAAGCATTTGCCTAGCAAGCCTGAAGACCCGAGTTTGAACCGAGCCTGGTAGCATATGCTTAGAATCTAAGTGCTAGCTTGGCAAAGTAGGCTGGGACTTGCTGACCAGATAGCCTAATTTATGTTAAGTTCTGGACCAGTAAGAGAGTCAAAAGTATGTGGATGGCAACTGAGAAATGACACATAAGACTGGTAGCCTCAGTTTTCTATAAAATGCGTAGTTGCGTGCACGCACTCGAGTGCACACACACACAAACACACATACACACACACACACACACACACACACACACACACACGCACTCACACACACACACTCTACATGATTGCAGTTTGCTATTGAGCTTTTTAGGAAGAACATCCTAGCAACCTTCAAAAGAATAAATAATGTTTGGGAAAGCCCAGGCCCAAATTCTACCGTTCTGAGGCTTGGGGCAATGATAGTTCCATCCACTCCTTGCCTTGAATGGCAGGAAGGCTGAGGCTTTCAGAACTGCCAGGTGAAAGTAGCAATGTCTATTTCCTGCGTTCCTCTTCAGGAGGGGCAAGAGGCCCTCCTTTTCCCATCATGCTTTTTCACAGTATGTGACCAGGACCTAATGGCATAGAGAGGCTCTAATTATAAGCAAGAAGATGATCAAGAAACCAAAGCCAGGCCTCTGTACCTCTGTTATTTCCTGAGGACTATGGACCCTCTCATGGACTGCAGTTTGTCTTTAAGAAAGACCACTGGCAGACAGACAGTTGGGATGTATTTTTCTTTCTTCTCCACTTGGAAGGTGAATCAGCTGGGGAAACTGCAATCTCAATACTGTCCATAGCTTGTTCATCTCATCATCATCTCTCAGAAAAATGCCTGCTGCTTCTGGTCCACCATAATAGGAAGGGAGTTTGGTATATGGGCCTCCTCTGCCTTCTGCAGTTCCTCTGTGTAAACTACACCCGTGCTTGAATACATGAATCACAGTTAATCATCATAACAAATAGGCTTACCACTACATAAACTCTAGTAAAGGCTGTTTTCTTTTCTAAACATTTAAATTACTCAGCCATTTTATGCATTAAAACCCAATTATAACTTAGGGTGTGGGGGAATTTGTAAAGCGATTCCCTGCAGGATCTGTGCCCAAGACTACATTTTATCATTTGGTGGTTCCCACTCTCTAGTCTAGGTTTTCAAAAACAAAACAAAACAAAAAAGTCCTTGAACCTTGTGGATGCTCCTGACAAAGCATTAGACAAAACCTTAGCTATTAGTCCTAGCAGAGCCTTAAGGAATGTTTGAGAAAGAGTGTCATTTTACTTTTCCCCATCTTTACATATGGTTATGACAGAAGGGATATAATAAGGAAAAATTCTGTGGTCAGAAACCTGTTCCCAACACCTGTGGATTTCCAGCCATTCCTATTTTACAGAGTGCACAGGAAACAGACTGGCCTTTCCTTGTCATGGGAGGTAGTTTGTGTGTGGTAACATTGTAATTATTACTTTAATGCTTAGGATACTCTAAATTATGAAATCATAGGCCAGTTGCAAGTAGAAATTACAAGTCTCTCAAAATCTTTAGACTAAGGTCTCAAGTCTGGCAAAGAGAGCCCTTGTCTCAGCTCCCAATCCCCAGTGCAGTAAGGTTTTCCACCTCAAGAAGAGGTGACAAACAGATGGTCAGAAAGCTGCAAACAGAGAAGAGAAGGAATTCAGCCCATGGTCAGCCTTGAAAGAAACTCGGGAATAAGGTTACAAGGTTTAAATTTCTTCTGGTGAATGAGTTTTCCTTTGGGTTTTCCTGCTGGCACAGAATCAGAGCTACATCGCTTTGGCAATTTCAGTAAGATTATGGCTTTCCAAAGGAAATGGAAGGAGAAGCACCTCACACAACCAGCTTCATCCCAGAGCACAGTTCACACTTCCTGGGATCAGCAAGGGCACATGCAGTTGGTTCTTTCCTAAACGTGAAAGGAGCGGCACAAAAATGTCCATTGCATCTGGGAGAGGATGTTTCCTAGAATTTTGCATACATCAGTCTCTGCCATTCTTTCTCCTGCTACCCAGACAAGCCAAGTGGTTTTACCATTGTGAATATAGCAAACAGGAGAACGCTGGGGTGTTAGAGCTGAAAAGGGGCTCTGCCATCCTCCTCCCTCTTTTATAGATTAGATTCTTGGCCTTGGAGACATTTGTGACTTAGACAAATTCTTTCAGAAACAAGCTAATTGGTATCCAGACACCTTGGCGTCCATCGATGCTTCTTCTCATAGATGTTCTCTCTGTAATCCCTAGCTGTTTGAAAAGGAATCAGAAAGCTAGAAGGCTCATGTACAAGTTTAAGCTCACGCTCCTTCTCTCCTTGAGTTAAGCTCATCTTCAGTCTCAACAAAAACCAGAGCCAGCAAAAGACTCTGGGTGGGATTACTGCCCCAACCATGTCCCCAAACAGGACAGTGTCTTCTTTGTGGAGACGAAATCAAGATAAGCATCTGGGCTGTGTGCCTTCTTTGTAAACCTGGTGGTTGTATAAGATTCTGAGTGGGTCTGAGATTTGCTGAGCAACCTGGCTTGTCAATGGCTCCTCTTGTTGGATATTTAAAGTTCAAGAGCTTTGCTTACTTTAGTTAAGTGCTGTGAAGTGTTTCAACAGCCAGTGGCCCATTTATATAAACAAACGGGGGAACTTGGGGATAATCCATGATACCCAGGGGCAGCCCCAGTCTAAGGAGCAGCACAAATCTTTGATGATTCGGAGATAAACCTTCTGCGCACCTGTCTGCTCCCTGTTAAACAGCAGGTGTGTGCAGTGGGTTCAGCAGGTGCAGGGGCAGGACTGGAGAGCACAGGCTTTCTACTTTGAATCTGCTTCTATCAACTCATCATCTGTGACTGTCCTGCCAACCATTTCCTTGACCACTTCCGTACCACTATTTATTTTTTTATACTACTGTCTTGTTGATGGGCATCCCACTTACAGATTCCTTAGATTTTCCAGTATCTTGGTTTCCCCTAAGTGTTAATTATTTCACATAGTTCCATATCTACACAGACTGTTAGAGTATGCTGGGATTTGTATCATAAGGAAAATCGATCTGCAAACAGTGTCTTTTTCAGGATGTTTGGCCACAGCCAGTTATTTACACTTAGCTTGGGCACAGTTGTCCACTGGTATATTGGGTAGGCATAGTATATGCATACTTTGGAACAAAACATTGTGTTATCTTCAAAGAGCACCTTGAAATAATAAACTTCGCCAGCTTTACAGGTAATGACAGTTAGGCCTCCTTAAAGATGCCAAGGGCTTTGTACCAGTTTCCAAACATTTGAAAGACAAGAGTGTACATGACAAAGACCTAACCCTCTCTGGGTTTATCACAAGGGGGACCACCATTGCATCCCGGACTCAGAAGCCTGTGGCCTGGATGGTGTCACATTGCACTGTGACAGTAAAATTGAGATTATACTCACCTACCACAAGATGCCATTGTGAGACTTGAACGGGACGCTGCTTTAGGATTAATCCTGAAGAATCCTTGGCATTTGATTATTATTGTCTCTCTCAGAAATAACCATGGAAATTTTGGTTGAATGTGTAAAGCATGTAGAGTGTTTCCCATGAAATAGAAAATCCCACAAATGAGCATCTTCCAAAAAGGGCGAAGCTGTGGACTAGATGAGGTGAAATAGGCATTTGCTAGGAAAAATGAGGCCCACATCTGTGCTGAGAGGCAGGATAGGTGAGCAAGATTGATGACAGTTGCCAAAACTTCTTTGTCCAGCTGCCCTGGTGTGGCCTTTCTCTAATACATCCTTATTTGCTTGGAAACTTATAGGAATGAGTGCTGCACACATACACACACACACACACACACACACACACACACACACACACACACACAGCTGAAACTGTGACATAAGCCAGGCTCTGGAAACTTCACAGAGTGGCTTAAAGGCATTTTCAGAATGATCTTGATCAAGTATTTTCAGCTCACAAAGGCTGAGAAAGCAAAGCATAGAGAGCTGTGAGCTCCCCAGCAGAGTGGAGACACAGTAGGAGAGCCTTCCACAGAAAGGGACAACCGACCTTCAAGAATGTGGTGGGAGCTACCCATGGAATCTAAATATTAGCAGAGGTTTACCGCTTTCTTTGCCCCTTCATAGGTGACATCTCTGACCTCTTGTCATCAGTCTTAAATATCCAGTAATTTATTGACCCTAGCCGGCTTTGGTAGCCAGTTGTAATGTAGTCCACTGCTTACAGGAGGCTTTCCCCAAATGCTGGATTACTCAGTGGAGACTCTGCAGCTGAACCACCTGCTCTCAGCTGACATAAGTTCACAGGAGAACTTGAGAACCCTCCCGAATTCTTGAATGAGTGCCTAGAGTCGAAAGGCTTGCTAGCATGGGAATTTGATCTGGAAAAAAAGATAATGTATTGGAGTGGAGACATTGTTGTGATCACAGAAGACACTGTTGTGATCATAGAAGACACTGTTGTGATCATAGTTACTTAGATAGAAGGTAGAGGGGCTATGAGATGATGTTAACTTTCATTTTCCCTACAGTTTATGTCTTTCTTTCAGGAGGTCATTTTCTCTTCTTCCCTTTGCTATTTTGAATATTCCCCTCCCCTTGAAATGTTTTTAATATTTTCAAAGGGAGATGAAGAAATAAGTTTCAAACATTCATAAACAAACTCATTCTTCACTCTGATTTGCAGCTCATCTTGATTCTGGTCTGTGTTGGAAGGAAAATGGTCACTGTCTATGCTACAAACAACAAAAGGATTGGCAAGGGATGTCCTCCTTTTTACATATTTATATAAATATCTTTTTATATCTTTAGATAAATGTACCTATATCTTTATGTAAATATTAACATATTTATTCTTGACAAATTCATCATATATATATAATATATATAATAATATATATTTAATAATATATATATATATATATATATATATATATATATATATATATTCTTCCCCGCCTCTGGACCCTTCTTCCTTAGGAGTCTCCCCCTCTTCTTTCAGGTCCTTTTTCTGATGACCCACTAGCTTAATTGCTTGCATGAGCACAGGTGAGGGTATTTTCTGGGTCATATGCACCTTACCAGTGGGCATACCACTGGAGGAAAATGTCTCCTCCTCCCCAACAACCATCAAATGCCAACAGATCCTGGGGAGGGGAGGGGCAGGGCCTCATCCATGGAAAACTATTTAAGAATCTGATCTTGTGTAAGTGTGGGTAACTGTGGCTTCTATGAGTTTATGAGTGTTGTCGTGCCTTGTCAAGTAGACAGCATTTTATGGCATCCTTCCTAGCCTCAGAGTTACCCTCGGCCTCCTCTTTCAGCATGATCCCCAAGTTGTGGGCGAGAAGGACAGACAGGTGTCTTGTGAGGGCTGGGCACTTAGCAGTCACTTATTGTCAGCGTGGCGAAGTGTTCTCAAGAACTGTGCCATGGAATGGCGCTAGCTTTCCTTCTCATTCGAATGTGTCCCCATTTCTAACGTCTTCTAATTATATTCTCCACATTGGAGCTGAGGTGTCCTTCCCTGTAGATCCATTTCTCTTAGCGGGTGAAGACCTCCTTCCCTCTCTTCACTACGTGCCCCTTTTACTGTCACAATCACTTGCAGAGTGGTGGGGACAAATCCTTCCAGGTGGTTGGAAGAGGAAGCTTCTGAACTCAAGAATGAGAGGCACTCATACTAGTTTCTGATTTATTGATTTACCTTTTGGTGAGATATGGTGTTCACGGGGAGAGAGATGACTCAAGGGGTGAAGTGCTTGCTTTCCAAGCATGAGATCCTGGTTTTGGATCCTCAGAATCCACCTACAGCCGAATGTGATTGCACCTGTCCAATCCCAGTTCCCTATGGTAAGATGGGGGTGCATAGGCGGGAGAATCCTGGAAGCCACCAGCCAGCTACCCTGTACACAGTGGCCAACAAGAGACCCTGTCTCAAACAAGCCAGAAGGTGAGAACTGACACCAGACGTTGTCCTTTGACCCCAAGAGGCTACCAAGGAGTGAGGCAAGCACTTGGCACTGTGGGCCACCATACACCAGGTCACCAACATCCTATCTTCTGATTGACAGGAACCAGCTGCAGGCTATCTCCCAGGTGGTGTGATGTTTGAAAATGTCTTCTTCCACTTTGTGTATTCTGACTTCTTTCTTTAATGAAGTCTCCGGCTTTTTAAGTCTGTCAGTGCATGTGTGGGTCTGCACAGGCACTCCTTGGTAGCCTTCTCTTCTTTGTGGCAACACTGATAGCAGCCTCAGAGTCTGCAGGAGAATGTGACTTGAGCCAAGGTGAAGTGCCCACACTCAGTCCTATGGCCAGCGTTTCAGTGCCACTTTCCCTTGCAATATCAACCTATCAGTTGGCAATTAAGACACAAAGCATCATTTCATTTCCTTCCCAAAGGAGGGTAACTTCCCATCTTCCTAGACAGTTATTTTCAGGGAGAGACAAATAAATGTATATTAACATTTACATGCTTTAAAAATGTTTCATCTGAGGTGCAAGCAAGTGCACTAACTGGACATTGTCAGAGCCATGGTGCAGACATGTCAACGTTATAGGTGTGTTTTGTTTCTTTTATTATTTTTAAAAATAAAAGTACAGAAGGACCAGGAAAGGGAGAGACAAGTTATTTAAATCCCGAATACAGTCAGACCTCATATGCATTGTTTAAAAAAAAAAAAAAAGCCCTAAAGAATTGCATACGGATTAGAGGGATGAATATTCTATTATGTCAGTCTGTTCTGCTGATCTTCTTATTGTGACTTTGTGCTTCAGAAACCTGCTTGGAATTTGGCTTTGCGGTGGTCGGCAGTAATTTTAAATGTGTATCAAGCACTTGATAGTGTATGATTTGCGTGCGGTTGCATTCTTATTCCTTAAATTTTCTACCAATTTATTACTTTTTTCATACTGTTTTAATATTTCAGGATGATGAATATATACAGCATCATTAAAGGTAAATAAAAAATGCATGAAATTAAAAAATGGAATATTAGATGTTTCTTTGCCATAATCCCTAGCCCAATAGGAATGAGATGCCTCTGTTTCACCCAGTAATCCCCAAACATGATTAGGAACCTGGGAGTGTCCACACGGCCCACATAATATTTGTATCATCTAAGCCTATTTATGTAAGGTTTGAGTAAAAGTTGTTATTAGAAGGACCTATAAACCCATTTTACATTTTAGAAAGATGGGCTGCCTCTTAATCATTTCTACCTTTATTATGTAGTTGGAGTTGATGACAGAGTGTTCTTAATTCACTTTCCTGAGTTCTGTCACTTTCCATCCTTCCCAGACTCAGGAGACACGGCTATTCTATTGGAATACATTTTGAAAACCATGGATTGAAATGAATTGCATTGGGCTCATTTATATCTGAAAACCCTTTTTAATTTTTTTTAATTGTTAGAAGGAGGCAGTTTTCCAGCATCTTTGGGTAACCTCTGAGCACATTGCAAAGTTCCAGTCATCTTCCTTGATGTCTGACTAGGACCAGCTTCCGCCAAGTGTTTCCTCTCTTAGCGGAGTATGGTCTCTGGACTCACAAAGCCCTTGCTTTGTTTGGTTTTGTTTTCTCACTAATACAAATCACACTTTCCTAAGGAAAGTGTGTAAAACTGCTTAAACTCATTATATATTTGTGAGCCAGAAAGGGCAATATTTTGTAAGGATATCTGATTATAAAAAGACTAAGAAATATTTTCTCTAAGTCACAAAATGATGGTCCTAAGTAGCTATTTCAGGACACTTGAGTGTCCTCTTTGGGAAGAAGACAGTGTTTACTTTTTAAGCAAATCTTCAGTGTCTGTTCAGAGACTTTTTTATAGAGAGAGATTTTCCAAAATAAGTCAGTCATGGGCAGCATTGTTCTTCTTCCACTGTGTTTTCTCAGACGTGAATTCCACTTAATAAAGTTTAGGTCCCTCAGATTCACAAATACTGATCTATAAGTCTCAGGGCAGAAGTCTGGCATTTAGGTGTGTTGCCATTGGCAGCCAAATTCTGAAAGTCTTACTCTAAGTAAGGTTCATTCTGGTTTATTGCTTACTTGTTTTTAAACTTAAACACAAAAGCCATTATTTTACCATTCATCGAACAGGCCAGGTTCTGATTGGTGAAGATTGACACCCGCCCCCCTTTTTTCCAGTTAACAAATAAAAATTATAAGTATCTATCATGTGCTGCATGTTATTTTGAAAATAGGGATGCACTATGAAATGATTAAGCTAATTAGCAGAAATATCCCCATATACATCCTCCATTCCGCCCCAATATCTCTTATTAAGTCTACAATTAGAAGCAAAGCCGCTACTAAATGGCCAGCCTACTGAATGAACGACCTTGAATGTACAGAATTTTAAAGTCATGCTTCTTCTATACATGGAGGAGGGGTGCATTTTAGACCCTGATCCTGTGTGTGTGTGTGTGTGTGTGTGTGTGTGTGTGTGTGTGTGTGTATGTGTGTGTGTGTGTGTGTGTGTCTGCATGTACCTAGTATGTGTTCCTGTGAATACAAGCATGTATATATCATTCAAAAGTCAACCCCTGGCTTTTTTCTTCATGCAGTCCACATGTTACCATTTGACAGACATTTTCATTTGCCTGGGAACTCACTGATGAGGTTATGCAGGCTGGCTGGCTAGTGAGCCCCAGGACTCTCTGTGTCTCTGCCTCCCCAGCACTGGCATTTTAAGTATGCTCTAACTCTAACATGTCCAGCTTTTTTTTTTTTTTTTTACTCTTGAGCTCTGGGAATCCAACTCAGGTCCTCAAACTTGTGTGGCAAACACTTGGTGGACAGCTATCTCCCAGCCACTGTTTGGACAGATTACTCTGATGAGCTAAGATGAATCATGAAAGAGCACCCCCCAAAAAAAACTATCTGTGTTGGTCAAGCTCGAGTTTGCTTTTTGTCGGAGCGGAATTGCTGTAGTGTTCCTTTTTGATCCTCTGTGATTGTGGCATTCCATGTACGCAGTCAGTAATCGTGGACATTTTCCATGTTTCTCTTTGAAAACTGGTTTCTGTGTGTCTGCTCCAAAATAAGCAAAAACCAAACAAACACACAGGGAAACCAAACAGCATATGGCCCACAAACCCCCCACCCCCCCAGATGAACTTTGCCCCTAAGAAGGCATTTCAGAGGTGGAAGGGAAAGTTTTAAATAGTCTGCACACTTAGGCTACAAAAATTCAGCCGGGAGGGAGCATGTGCCTTCCTGTGGCCCTGTGACAGCCTCTCTCCATTGTGATCAGTTCAGCGGAAATCTGAGCCTCCCTGCACCAGCTGTGCTGAACCCAGCTCCAAAGTCTCAGGTTGCTTTGGCAGAGAAAGCTCTGCTCTGTTGCTACCACAGCATGTGGAGGTGACCATGTGGGCCTGGGAGGGGCTGGGGAGGTTGAGCTGGGTGGTCCTGTTCCCAAGGCAGGTGGCACAGACCCTGAGAGGAGAGGGGAAAAATCTGAGCTGGTCTTCTGGATGTTTTCTGGGTTACAAGTGTATTGTCTTCAGTTTCTTCAAGGCCCTACTGGAAAATACTGAATTGTGAAGCCTGTGTAGAAGATGGTATGATTTGGGTTAAAGCTCAGGCTGGGCAGTCAGCTCCCAGCTGTGTGACCTCAGGACAATCACTCACTTCTCTGTGCCTTACTCCCTAGTTTGGGAAAGCAGAATGATGATAAAAAATGTCCTCCAAAGGATTAAACAGGGAATCCTTTCAGGCTCTGAGGTCAGCGCCTGCAGCTCTCATACAGCCTCACCCAGATCAGCCTAACGGTGCTAGATCTCATCCTTGACAGTGATTGTATCTGAAATACATAACAATCTGTCAGCATAGCCAACATTATTGGATTTTTCAAATCCAAGTTGTGTGTGCTTGGTGATATTGGGAAGTTTTAAAAATATGATTATGCTTGGTGCTCTGTAGACATTTAAATGAACTTTGAGCTTGGGTGGGGTGGGGAGTGGTGTGTGGAAGGAAAATGTTTCCTATTCATGGTGGTGAGGGCCCCTCTGCAGTCCTCTGCCTTAAGTGATGCAGAAACTTCCAGAGTAAGTAACAAACATGCTTTAAAGGTGAAAGATGGAAGCAAGTAGCAAAGCATTACCCAGGAAGGTTGAAGTCTACATATCAGGCAATATCAAAACTCACAGGCAATGTGCAATTGTATATAAATAATGTGTAGAATCAACACTAATAAATTAATTCACAAGTTAATATTTAGATTTGTCTAAATAACCAGTTATCAGTTGTTTGAGGAAAAATAAGTTGATTTTTTTCAGTTATTGAACATTTTACACACACAGTGCTCCCAACAAGCAAACAAAACAATTTGTATATGTAGGCATGACATTCTTCAACTCCCTCTGCAGTCTGAACTTGAGTCTGCAGATGGAATCACTCCCCATTCCCCAAAATAAATACTAAATAAGCATAGTTTGGCTGTTCTTGTCCACGGCTCAGCCAGGCTGTTAATTTGGTTGATTGCTAGATATGGCTCAGTGGTCCAGAGGTGTGTGGGGTGTGGTTTTACAGCAGGCGATAGCAGTGTTGTGGGTAAATCAGGTGTTCTCTCTCTCTCTCTGTGTGTGTGTGTGTGTGTGTGTGTGTGTGTGTGTGTGTGTGTGCATGCCTTTGTGTGCATGTGTGTGTGTGCCTGTGTGTGTGTGTGGGTGCCTGTGTGTATGTGTGTGTGCCTCTGTGTGTGTGTGTGTGTGTGTGTGTGTGTGTGTGTGTGTGTGTGTGTGTGTGCATGCCACACATACGCAAAGCCTTTGGGCACATTAGCACGACTTCCAGCAGTAATGCAAAATGGGAAGTAATTGGGTTGAGGTGCTCCTGGGATATTAGTGGTGCTTCGGGCAGGAAAGCAGGCATTGGAAAATAAATGACAAATTAGTATGCGTAATCTCTTTATTGTGAATCAGATGCCACGGCAGAGGTTCAGAACACATTAATAAACACCGGCGAATGCAAGGGAGACCTATTCTTGAAACTCAGAGGAGCCATGGGAGGACTTTCCCAAGCACATGAGTGTGGAAGCTGGGGAGCTGGGCCAGCAGGTAAAAGTGTGTGCTGCCTGCCTGTGAGGAGCTAACAGTCCACATATATGCTTATGGAGGATGGAGGCCTGCCTGCCTGTAGTCCTAGCATGTGAGGGTAGAGCTAGGGAATACTTGGACTAAACTGCTCCTTTGACAGTGACTGAGGGAGACACCTCACATCCATCTCCGACTCTACATATGTGCTTGAGTATATGACCACACATGTGTGCTGTGTTAATGTGAACACACACACACACACACACACACACACACACACACACACACACACACACACAAGTTAAAGTGACTTTACCAAATAATTCCCCCTCTAGACCAGGCACATTGCATCTAAAACTAAAGTGTAAAGCTGTGATGCCATCTCCACCTGCCTGAGGGTCTCATGTCTCTAACAGGCACAGGAGGGGCAGGATTCACTAGTTTCCCCTTTTACAGACAGGCTACCTCAAGGTGGGTGCAGTCAAATGACTGGCCAAATGCCTGTTCAGTATTGGCAAGGTAAGAAGTTAAACCTCGATTATTAGGCTTCAAAACTTATATCCTATGAACCAATGCCCCAATCTATGTCAGAATAAAAATCATTATTAATTCTAATTATGTAATATGAATTTTCACCTCTCCTGAGGTGGAGCTCATTTCCCTGGCCTGTAAAATTACAAATGTAGCTAAATTCTAAACTGTTACTAATTTACTGGTTCTGCAGAACTTTCTTTACAGTTCTTTGAGAGGCAAGGCATCTGGAGGTCTCTTACAGATGAAAATTCAGATACACTCACAGCTGAGCCACTTTGTGTCCTGAAGTGTGATTCAGAAGGCCTGGCATGGCTGTTGTTCAGATGTTCTTAGCCTTGGCTGGCCATGTCATGTGTTCAGCAGGCAAATCTGTCTGAGTCATGGGATTCCTGTCATGGCATCTCCAATGTGTGAGTCACTTACCACCACTCACGGGATCCTTTAGTGACTGGCTGTCTACCACAAAGTCTTGCAGCTCCCCTCTGGTTACTCTGCTTGCTTATAGCTCACTGTGGTGAGCCGCTGTGTTGAGCATTTTGTCTAAGTTGGCATGATGTTCTGTAATTGTCCTAGTGCTTACGATAAAGGTGATGTTTTCACACATGGAGTCCTTTCTACCTCCATTGTTATCAGTCCTTGCCTTGAAACTCTTCAGCATAGGTAATGGGCACTTGATGCTTGTTGGAATAGGCTAGAGAGGCTTGGCCTAATTGTGATCCCTCCTGTTTGTGTACATGTACCTGCTGTGGCAGTAGTAAGAATGAGTTCACATGAGAGATGGGAGAGAGAGGACAATGTCCAAACAATGTCACAGAAGAGAGCTGGTGGGAAGACCACGTTCCAGGAGAGGGCTGGGCTGGAGCTGGGTGGTGGAGCCCTTGTTCAATAGGTCAGAAACACTAGGTTCCCCCCACAGCAAAGGAAGCAAGAGGTGTTCGTGAGATGGGAACTGTGGGGTTTGATGATTATGTCTGAGCTAGAGTTATCACAGATAATTTCTAAGGGTGGAAAGTGACATTGCAGAAGACAGAGTAGTGTGTAGTGAAGAAGGCCACAAAGGGGAAGGAACGGCTCTTCTTCCTCACATCTGTGGATACTCAGCCTCTGTGGTAAAAGACCCTTGCTTTCTTGACTGTGTGTATTATCCAGTCGACTGCCCGATCAGTGATCCCACAAAAGCTGAGGGACGGCTCCCCTGGCCCATAATAGGACAGAAGAGAAGCTCTCCATCTGGTGACTCATCTTACTCATTTCTTTGACTCCAACTTTAAACACATTGGGTCATAGCCAATGCATGCTCTTCCACACTGGTATGTCCCAGCGCTCCGTGACATTTCTGTTTTCTACTGGACCTTTAGGAAACATGTAATGACATTGATTCAGTGTTGTTTTTTTAAAAAAAAATCCCATTCTTTTTTTCTTTAAAGAAGCCAGTTGAAGGTTAAAATACTGGATTTCAGTTCTTTGTGTAGCACCTTTCTCAAGCATAAACTTGACTCCTTAGCAGGATTGTTTCAGGCAGGCAGGGATGTCCCCTCTTGAGAGCAGTGTTGGGTAATTACTCTGTCTACCTTCCTAAGGACAGTCTGGTAATGTTTTTACTAAATAATCTGTGATCAGGCGGCAGATAAACAGTGTAGTCTCCATTTTAATGACCCCTTCTTTGACAGTGGCCTGCAGTGTGCCAGAGCCAGCACCCCGGGCCCAGCTTTTGTTCTATATTTCCCGGGACTACGACAAAAACTATTTACATTTTGCCTGAATAGCTTAAACACCATTTTAGAAGACTTTAGATTGCTTTTGAACATATTTGAATGCATCTTTAGCCATCGCTGGGCTTAAAATGGAAACCCTTTTTTCAGCTTATCTGTATTAAACACCTGTAAAAATCAATGGTACTGTATTTTTTTTTCTTATAATGCTCAGTTCCTTTAACTAATGCCAGAAATAATGCACAATTTATTCTAGCGTGTTCTTTTCCCTCTGTCTGGTGTTCTCTGCTAGTAAAGTGGCGTAGCATGTAAGAACTCACTTCTGCTGACTTAATGGTAAAATTGCCCAGCTGATGTTGAAATTCAACCAATCAGAGACTAATCCTCAAGAAGAAATTTGTAATCTCTCCTTCTGATTATCAGCCATCCTCTTCATAATGAATATGCAGAAAGTTTATTTTTTTCGATGCATAGATATTTGTAAGTGACCAATAGGGCAGGTCAGAGTTAACTAAGTTTTTTTTTTTTTGCTTTATTATTTTTCTTTAAATCTAGAAGCCATTACAATTATATTGAAAATACCGAGTGGTTTGTCTGAGCTTTGTGTCAAACTAAGATTCGTGTGCTGTCACCCATTACCAATGTGGAAGGTTGGCCATTTTACGAATTAGGATAAAAAATATGATAATAATGTCTTTTCATCATCATAAAGAGATGATAGTGACTAAATGAAATATTTATATTATCTCATTTTATTTGATAGGTCCCACCTTCTTCCACACCAAACATTTCTCAAGAGTAACCATCGCCTCCGATTTAAAAGAGAAATCTTGGTAGATACAAGGTTCTCTCTTGTTCCCCCAGCCCTGTAATCCAGTGTCTCATTTTCTTATTTCTTTATTCTCTTCATTTTCTTACTTGTGTGTGTGACCCTCCAGAAAAAGCCTATGGTATTCACATGTTTAATTCAGGGGTGTGCATAAAAGGGTGGTATTTAACTTTCCTTGGTTATATTTTATTTGCCTTTTTTCAAACCTTGCTTTTTGGAAAATAGTGCTATTTTTTACATACCTATACATTTATATATTTGTATACACACATATATATACATATACAATACATACATACACACATATATATTTTCTTTCTTTCTTTCTCTCTCTCTCTCTCTCTCTCTCTCTCTCTCTCACACACACACACACACACACACACACACACACACACACACACACACACTACAGCACTCTGTATCCATGGACATCACAACTCAAGCAACCAGAAATAGAAAACATTTGAAAAAATTATGTCTATCCAGAACATATGTAGAGATTTCCCCCCTTTCATTAGCCCCTGGACAACACAGCTAAGGACAGGTGCTGAACCAAAGAGCTATACCCGTCACATAGTTGGCTTTCTATTTAAAGAATATCTGTTTGGAGTGGATAGTAGGGTATACATGATTATAGACAAATATGATGTTTTACATAGGGAACCTGAGATTCCCTTGATTTTATTCCCTGAGGACACTAAAAGATGCATGTGCACACATAAAGGCATCCTGCATAATCTATATGTCATGTCCATTTTGTTGGAGTCTTTGGACTGGGGCTACAACTTGAAGGAGAGATTTATGAGCTAATTGTGCAATCCCATAAGAAGGATGAATGTGATTGGCTTTTATTTTCCAAACAGTAATGCTTAGGAAGACAGATTTTATATATAAAACACGTAGCATACTTCTGTCATAGAGGAACACAGGTACAAGCATCTGCACAAACACGTGGCCATGAGTCTTCCTTCCTCTGCTGCTGACAAGCACATTCCACAACCCGTTGTTTTGATCAACTGCACTTAAGGCTTTGCAGCCCTCGTCTCTAAGACTGTTTCTTCCCCTTGTGCACTGGTGTCCCTTACTCCAGCTAGACTTTTTCTGGGATTTTACCTTCTCTTGAGCCTTAAGCTATAAGAGCATGGGCCAGAGGTGGACAGAAAGAAGGGAAGGATATTTCTGCCTTGCAGAGAAGTGTCTTCTGCAAGTCTGGGAGAGGAGATTTGATGGCGTGGCTCTGCTGTGTGCTGTTTCCACTTTTCTCTCACCGACATGACTTTCAGTAAAAGCTTCAGGCCCATAGCAAGGTCACTGTGCTTTCATGTGAGCTACCTGTTTCTCTTCCTACCTGCTTCCATCTCTTTCTTCCTCCTGGCCTGTGCTCATCACAGTGAAGTCAAAGAAAACAGACTTGTCCCAGTTTGTTCCCACTTAAAGAGATGTTCACCTTTGTGGAAGGTGGTGGAGGCAAGCTGAGAATCCAACTGACATTTTACCAGAATGTCTGTGGGGACTGTTGCTCCCTGCTGCTCAATGCTGCTGCCTCTGGCCCTTCTGGACATTCTGTCTGCAGGCTTCGATGGTATGCACCTGCTTAGATGGACAGTTGGCATAGCTATTTCGTTCAACACCTTTCTTTTGCAGAATGTGTTCTGCAAAGAATGTGTTCTTTTGGTTTTGCTTGAAACCAAAAGAAACCATTTCTGAGGGGTTTCAAGTTTGAAAGAAGACTAGCTGCCCTGAGTTCTAAACACCCAGCTTTGCTTGAAAAGGGTTTTGGATTTGGCATTAAACTGTATTAGTGATGTGGTATTCCATTTATCTCCCTCATACAAAATTTCAAATGATAGAGACATCAGTCATCTGGATGCTTTGTAGACTGGAAATAGTTATGACTATAGGTTCTTCTTCTTCTTCTTCTTCTTCTTCTTCTTCTTCTTCTTCTTCTTCTTCTTCTTCTTCTTCTTCTTCCTCTTCTCCTCCTCCTCCTCCTTCTCTTCCTCCTCCTCCCCTCCTCCTCCTCTTCTTCGCTCTCTCTCTCTCTCTCTTCTCTCTCTCTCTCTCTCTCTCTCTCTCTCTCTCTCTCTCTCTCTCCCTCTCTCTCTCTCTTGATAACTTCATGTGTTTTTCTTTTACTGTAACAATGCAGCCAAATCCTTGTTCAAGATTTTAATACAACAAAAAAGCAAAGTATAAATTATCATGTATAGCTACAGAAATGGGATTCAAGAGTCAAAGTTAGTTGCCCAGCTTTGGTTTGATTACTGCTTCTAAGTCTTGTTAACTGGCTAACATTAGTATGAAGAGGTAGGTGGGAAAACAGTATCTGCTGTTTGAGGGTTGATGAAAAACATAGTAAGGTAACATATAAATTTAGCCTAACCCCTAGTAGTTATGTATGTGACTCCGTGGGAACCTGTTCAATGCCTGGCAGCAAAAAAAAAAAAAAAAAAAAAAACAAAAAACAAAAAAACAAAAACAACAACAAAAAACACTCAACCATTCCTTCTTCTCCTATCTCCCTTTCTAACTTACTTCCTCCCCCCTTAGAGAAGAAAACTACTAAGACAAAATCCTGTGGTAGAATTGTATGATATGAAACTTAAATTTGGGTGCTGGCAAGATGGATAAGTTGGTGCAGCACCTGCTTTGGGGACTTGAGTGTGAGCCACAGAAGTCATACAAACATCCCAACATGGTAGCTTGCACTGTAACCCAGGTGTTAAGAGCTGGAGACAGAGGATTCCTGGGGCTCTCTAGTCAGCCTATCTATCCATGAGCTGTGGTCTCCAAGGAGATTGATGACATTTCCATAAGATAGTACTTGAGCTTGCCCTCTAGCCCCCACAGACACAGATACATGCATGTGCACACACCACAACACATACACACACACACACACACACAAACACATACACGCACACACACAGAGAGAAAACAAACATGACTAAATGTTCTTTCTGATGCTTTGCAAACCAATGGTGAGATTAGGACCTGGTCCAGGAGAAAATGAATTAGAAAGAATTGTTCCTAACCCTGATGCCATAAGACTCCTGACTTAAAAATCTAAGGTTCGTCTTCAAAGCCTCTCAAGCTACGATCCGTGCTTTAGTACAGATCCAAACACTCATGAAACGCATTTGGCTGTCTCCCTTACTTCTACTAAAGAGACATTTCCACAGAATGGAGCTCCATTTCAAGACCTGGTGTACCAAGAGTGCCATATTGGGAGATAGGCGTTGGGTAAGCACCTGTTTGACATCTTAGCCAACTTAGAGTCTTGTGAACCTTTGATTCTTAATTAGGCATCTACTATCACTTCTTTTGTTATCTAACTGGTTAATATACTTAGCCTTTGACTGTAATTGAACCATGATATACCTGGCACTAACTGATGGTTAAACTTAATGAGGCAAACCTCTTTTCTGAGCATTTAGTTAGTGTGTGTGGGACATATAAGTGGAAGTCAGAGGATAGTTTGCAGACCCTGGCTATTTTCTTCTACACATGGCCAGACACTCATCCTTTGAAAAAAAAAAAAAAGCACATTCCATCTCTCTCATTAATATTAATATTTTCATTAATATACCTAGGGGACAGAAAAAAATCTATGTTGATGAATGGAAGCAAAACTAATCCAATTTGTAGTCTAAACTTGATTGTCTTCTAATGGCATAATGCTATACTTTTGAGCCTCTTTAAAATACATACTCTTACTGTGTGTGTATGGTGTGTGAGTTTGGGTCAGAGAACAACTTTTTGTGGAGTCAGTTTTCTTCTTCTACCTTGGTGGGGGTTCCGGGGATTGAGCACATGCTGTTAGGTTTGTGCAGATGTACTTTGCCTGTTGAGTCATGTCAGAAAGCCCCCTTTCTGACTGCTGGGGACTACTCCAATATGACTGTGAAACCAAACCATAGCCATCCCTCAGAAAAGTGGAAGAGGGGGATTCCTAAGCAAAATAATCTATGGATTTCTCATAGGAAAGTGTGGAGTGCCTGAAGGAACCTCCCACCTACTTGTTTATCAGACAAGGAAAGGTAAGCAGAGAATGCTAGAAGCTTCCAACCTGCTCTCCAAGCCAGTCACTGCTGTACTGACACATGCAGGGAAATCAATATCTCAAGGCTGCTATGAAGTTGATTCTCAATATTCTGTTACTGATTAGAGGTATCTCAGAAGGCATTTCAGTTCAAGAAACACACAGAACTGGCTCCTTCATCAAGAGTATGGAACTTACCCTGCTGTTATGACCAAGAGTCCCCACAGAGCCCTGGCCTTGCAGATAGGATTTCTGTTCAAGGCCACATGGTAGCTGGCCAGCATTCATTCCCTCAATACCCCAGGGAGCTAAAGACTGTGGCATCGTCCAATGATGGGTTTCCTCTCCCCAATTTACAAGACTACGACAGAACCCTAACCTGGATGCACTTCCCACGACAACAGAGTGCTGCCCGGGCCTTGCAAGTTTCCCCGAGAAGAGAGCTTTATCTCGAGGAGCCTGGTGTTTCTTGCACTGGAGTTTTGTCCAGTACTCCATTTCACTCCCTGAGCAATATCACACATGGGGGCAGGATGAGAGTGAGGTGGATGGCTGGCCCTGCAGTCTGGACATCGCCAGTGACCTTGTGGCTGAGTGTTAACTTGAAGTAGTGGAATTACAATTCTTCTGCACTGTCATGCCTTGAATTGATAAGCACAAAGAAAAGTAAATAAAAAACACCTATTTCAAATCCTCCCCTGCAACCTTTTTGTTTTATGACAAAAGAGAGTTAATTAACATACCAGTGGTAAGCAGCCCTTCCCAAACTCATGCTAATTATGTATTCTGTTGACCGTGACTCCAGTCATACCGTAATTGGCTTGCAGTAACATGACATTTCAAATCATCTCTTGAAATTACATCAAAAAGCCAGCCTGTTTTGTTTTGATAGGGGAACAATCAATTTGATAAGTGGTAACACAGCTCATTGTTTCATATTAATTAGACTAATTGCTGCATGTTAGCCTCTGAAATAGACAGAACTTGGAGAAGACAAAGGCTGCGGCCTTTAGCATGCAGTGCGAGCAACGGTTCCACTTGCCTGCACATCCTAAAGGCAGACAGAGAACAGAGCTGTTAGGAGGCAGTCTTGCAGGAGGCTGGGCTTAACAGTGGTATGGTGTGTTCTGCGGAATACACAGGCTTTCAATTAGAGCGCCCAGGTTTCCATGACCCACAGAGGAGCAGAAGGATGGCCCCGAAGAGAAGCTATTGCCTAGCCACCTCTGGTTAAGGTCTTCTAGGACCCCCTTTCCTTCCCATCTTATGTGCTTTCGAGTCCCAACTGGAGATGTCCCACTTGGGGATCTTGGTAGTATTCAGGACATAAATGCTTAAAAAAAAAGTCTACCACAAAACAGAGTCCAAACAAAACCAAATGCCTAAAAATAAAATTCCTTTTTTAAATTTCCAATTACAAAAGTGGAGTGTTTTAATCCACAGAGACAGAGCTGCCTGTCATGACAGAGAGCGGCTCATTCCTGAGTTCTCCGTTTGACAGTGCGTACCTCGGATTAGTCCCGAGCCTGCCAATTTGGCCAAATTGGACAGCGTGATGTTCCCGACAACAGCACATGTCAATCTCAATTGGCAGCCAAGAGCATTTCACTTGTGACCTGCCCGCGCTTCTGAGGCTCACTGTGGTTGATGATATCCTGTTACTGGGTGTCTGATGCAATGGAACAGAGGTCTTGTCCAAGGAAGAATCATCCAGCACTTTAAAAAAAAAAAAAACAAAAAACAAAAAACCAAGAACAGACAATCTGGCTATGAGGCTCTTATGTGGTCTAGTTATCCACTGGGCTCAGAACCTTCTTTGCTAACTGCTGGTCTTGGTGAAGCAGGGTCTGGTGGGTGTGTATCAATGCTTCAACCCATGTCTTCAGCATTTTACCTGTAAAGTGGGAAATGACTCTACATGTCTGGCTCCACACTCACCCGTCACCAAGTTCAGTGAGTTTAGATGCTCTGTTCTCTTGATGGCTCTCGGTTTGACTTTGAGTCCAGAGACAAGTTTCAAACAACCGACTGTGCTCTAAGGAAGCACCATTCCTGGGAAATGGAGTTCACACGTCAGTGCGTGGATTGGGAAGGACTGTCTCCTCTCCAGTTTCCTCAGCTGCACTGAGAGGCCGCTGTTGCTTTGAACAGGAAGGAAAGCAACAGTAAACTAAGCAGTTTTCCCATTAGACACACAGCGGCTTTACACACCCCAGAATTGTGAGTACAGTGCCTTGCTCTGTGCAAATGCTTGTTGGGCTTTCTTCGGAGTTGGAGAGGGGAATTGGGAACCTGGCTTAGGAAACAAATATGAGGCACGTAGAGAATGACTGGCTTCTGCACATGAAGGCAGGGACGGGGGAAAGGGTGGCCTATAGACATCTACACCAAAGGACTGTGTTTCCCAGCCACTTTTTATCACCCCTCAAAGGAACAGGCTCTGCAAGAACTTGAAAGCGCAAATGCATGCAGCAGATTTAATTTGCTCATTTTGAAGGGGTGTGTGTGTGTGTGTGTGTGTGTGTGTGTGTGTGTGTGTGTGTGTGTGTGTTATAGCAACCAGCAATGAAATGATTGCTCCTACAAGTTAATAAATCTTCTATAGCCCTTTTAAATGGTACAAGGATGTCTGATTTAAGTGTGCTAATGTGCTGATTTTCCTAGAAAAACCCAGGGTTTATTTAGAAGGCAAATAAGTGACAAGGGGGTGTGTCAAGACTGAAACCCCTTAAAATGCAGACCCAGGGTGGGTTCCCTTAGCCTCAGCACAAGCTGGAAGCTGTGTTGTTAGGATTCTTCCCCTTGTTATTCTGTGGACCCTGCCTCTTGTACAGCCAAGGCCCACTCTGGGCAGAGAAAATCATTCTAAGTTAGGTTTAGTGTCAGTCTCTGGCAAGTTTGGTCTTTAGGCTGCTCCATGCTCCATCTGAGATACTGAGGAGACATATCTAGCCACACAGAGTGGAGGGACTAGATTAATTAATAAATTAAATTGTCAAGAACTAACAAAATAATTCTCAGTATTTGAATTCAGATCCATTGCTCAGTAACAAGGGGAAAGGACCAGTTGTTTGGTGTGTGTGTGTGTTGGGGGGGACTTGAATGCTATTTTTTTCTTAAAATTCTGACTGTGAAATTGGTAGTTGGGTAGGAGGTAAGAAGGACTGACAGATTATTAATTAGGGTTGAATCTTTCTGGCCATTTGTTTATTTAATTCAGACTGGCTCTGTTCTGCTTTCTTTCCACTTAATAATAGATCCCCCAACAAGACACTATGGAATACAGTTAACAGACTTGGGCATAATAAGTAAATTCTGACAGAGGGTAATTTCTGCTGAGGAGAACAGCCAGGGTACAAAAAAAAAAAAGACAGAATGTAGAAAAGGTGTTTAAATGGGTATGGTTGGCAGGGCTATTAATCCCATACTGATCAAAGATACAGGCTTGTAAGTATACAGCTGACAATAGGGGGTGGAGGGTAAGCTGGAGCCCAGGGTACTCTGTCAACCCATCCCCCTGCAAAACATTGGAGGAGTGATGTGCAAACAGGTTAAAATTTTTCACAAAATTATTTTGTAGTTTTATTAAATATCTAGACTCAATGGTTATTGCTACCAAGTTGATACTTATTTGTTACCACAGCTGTTTTACTTTGTAAATGGGAAATGTAGATCTCACTGAGGGCCAGAGATTCCTTATCTAACCTCATTTGATAATGGAGTGGAGGAGAGGTTGTGTTAGGGTTGTGAGAAGGACTGGAAAGAACCTAGACACTCATGCTGAGCCTTTGTAGGAAACATCAAGTGTCACTGTAGAGCCTGGCAATCGAATAACAATTTTAAACAAAGTAGATTCCATTCTCCTGCATAATCTTTCATAAGAATGAGAGAATTTCTCTTTGTACCTGTGTTGAAAATAGTTCTGAGAGGACCAGCCTTTGGCTTCCCCAACGTGCTCCCCACATCCCCACCCAAGGCCATGCACAAAGGACTTGTAGGGAGTTGGCTAGGATGCTGACCTGTGGTCCTTCATACTCCAGGGATTTCACTGTTTGTCTTCTTTATTTTGTCAGCTTCCAACACTAGGGGCTAGTGGCCTAAATCTTACCATGTTTTCCAGATCTTAAACTAATGGCAAACCTCTTGCCTCGGCTTCTCTGATGATGGCTGATCAAGACATTTATCTAAGACTATAGCAGAATATCATTAGGAAGCATTTTGTGGTTACATTGCGTTAGCAGGGCAGTAGTGTTTGGTTTTCTCTTAGGTCCCTGTCCTATCTGGTTTCAGATTCTTGGCTATCCAAGCAGTGCTGGAGATGGAGTCCATCTCATGGAATGGACCTTAAATCCAATCAGATATTGGTTAGTTACTCCACAGTCATTTTGCCACTATTTCACTAGCAATTCTGGCAGGTGGGTCATCATTTTAGATCTATTTTTGTAGCTGTGTTGATGTTTACCTTTCTCATTTGGTAGAGTGCAGATAACTTCCAGTACCCTGCACACTGGTCCATAGGGGTGAATGCTGTATGTAGAAGGCCCTACATTTTTATAATGTATTCAGCCCATGAATTATGTAACTGCTTTTAAGTACAGACATTTTTGTTCACGTGTTCCTATTGTTGTTGTTTTCAAACTAAATTTGCCTTGTGCATCTTAAGCTAACAATGGCAGTATCAGACATAGTAGCTGCTTAGTCTCTCTCTCTCTCTCTCTCTCTCTCTCTCTCTCTCTCTCTCTCTCTTACACACACACACACACACACACACACACACACACACACACACACGGATACCACATTGTGCTCCAAGGACACCCTAATTCTTAGTCTTCCCTTCACCAAGCTTCAGTCCCTGGGAAGATGAATGTTGCTCTTTCTTGCTGCCTCCAGTGCCCATTCCCCACTTTCCCAAGAAGAAAGCACAGTGGAGGGCTTTCCCCATCATCTTGCTATGTACCCTTTGGATGTCTCACCATTTGTTGAGTAGCAAACATTTTAAAGAGAAATACTTGGTATTTTTCAAGCCTTTGACACTCCACCATTCTGACATATTGTCACTATTCAGAGGACCCTAACCCAAGGAGAAGAACAAACTGAGGTCCAGGACTGGGAAGAGAAGCAGTCACTCATTTTGGTCTCTTCATTTTACAAATTATTTCTGATTTCCTTGTGTGGAGTATGTTTGAGTAAGAGGGTAACTCAGATGTATGAGATGGGGGAACTAGATGGAAAAAAAAATAAACTGGTCTTAGAGGAAGGAATTTGGCCCCTAAATATGAGGAATGGGCAAGTTGGGCTGGAGCTGTGATTCTTCGTATAGAGTCTGATCATGTGTGAGGCCCTGAATCCTAAGTCAGAAATGAAAAACAAGAAATAACGTAATTTTAAAAGTTAAGCAAAGGCTTGGTGGTTAAAAGGACCTGGCTGTTGTTCCAGAGAATCCAGAAACACCAATATACAATAAGTAAATAAAATTTAAAACAGAAAAAATTATGAGTAGAAGTCTCATATGACCGGGCCAGTCATACTTCTGGGGATTTATCCAAAGGTTTAAAAAAAATTCCCAAACTGGTGTTAGCACTTCTGTGCTCATCACAGCTCTCTTGATAATCCTCAAGATAGGAACATAACCTAAATGCCCATTCAAGGAGGAGCAGAAAAAGAAAATGTGGTGTTCACAGCATGGAATATTAGTCACCCTTTAATGGCAGAAGCCATACACTTGCATGAAGACATGGGTGAACCTTGGTGACAGAGTGCTGAGTGGAAGCAGAGTTACTTCTGCATGGTTCCAGTTTCCTGAGGAATGTGAAATCATACCATGCATGGGAACAGGAGTAGCAGATGGTGGTACCCAGCAAGGTAGAGGGAAAATAAGAAGGTGCCAATAAGACACGCTTTTAGTTACTAATGCCATCTTGTCCACTTTAGTTCATAGTCTTGGGTTGGAGTGTGTGTGGCTCAGTGGTAGAACCCTCGCTAGCACGTGACAAGGCTTGAGTTTGTTCTCCAGTCTCCATGACAAAAAAAAAAAAAAAAGGTGCTAGATTTCATGTTGTGATTTTCCCAATGAAATGAGAATTGGGAAATTAAAAAGAAACCTAGGGATTGATACAAAATTAACTTGTTCGTCACAGAGTAAGTGAAATGAAGCTCTCTTTCCTGACTGATTTGTTACACTTAAAACTGTTCAATTCTTCTTTCAAGCCCCTAAAGCATGTTTCTTTAGCAGAGGGCTTAGCAAAGCTCGTGGATGTATAAGCTTTTAACACAGGGGCTCCCAAGAAAAGAGAACCCACATAGCACAAGAGGTGAGGACTGGCATGCAGGGGCTGCAATGTAGTTAGTGCTGAGTCCCTGAGTACAGGCACTTACCTGCCAGGGAGACCACCAGCTTCCACCAGGTTCTGAAAGGAGCCTTGGGCCCAAGAGTGATTAAAGACCCTTGCTTTGGTGTTTCAAGCCAAGCAGATTATGCTTCTCTCTTCTTAAAACGGAACACTGTTTCTAATGACTTATTATTGAGAGGACACTTTCATGCCTTTTAACAGATGCCTTTTGTCATCTGTGTATCTGGAGATGAGCTTCTAAATCATCTCAAGTGTTGGCTGAAGTCTTTTTCTCACTTTTAAGAGTTACCTGTGTTTTCATCTTCCTTGTCTCTCCTGTGTTCTGGTGGCCTGGTCAAAACTTGAGTGTGTAGTTGTGTACCAGGAAAGTGCTGCGGGGAGAGCCAGCATGTGCCCTGCACTGAGTGATAGCCTGGAATGATTTTACTACATTCATTGGTGATGGGCTTGGCGTGTGGGGGCCAGATGTTAATGGCTTCCCTGAATGGTTTCAAGGTGGTAAATGTTGGTGGAACTATCTGGATTTTTGTTTGTTTGTTGTTTTGTTTGTTTGTTTTCATTTGCATTTACCTGTAATGTTAGCTCATTTACCACGGAACATCTGGTCGACCTTTCTTTTCAGCGGCTTTCCTTCTTTAGTTCCTTTTCATTTGATATGCTGAAGCCTGCCTCCTCTCTCCCCTGATTTAAAATATTCCCACTTATACAAATGGGAGGGTTTGGAAGGGGATAGCCTCTTCTCAAGAAATCTGTGTTCAGATGTCACATCCAATGGTTTAAATCACTGCAGTTTCCAAACACTCAGAAAAAGCATGTCTGTCCTGAAAAGGTACAGAAATCCCCCACGTCTCAGTCCATCTGCAACAGAGAATGATGACAGTGCATGACATTCTATTCTGTGGCATAGTCTATTATGTATTCTGTGTAACCCACAGATCGTTGGAAATACAAAGGAGGGTTGCATATAAAGGACTTCAGACTTCTATATCTTTAGTAGTCCTGACACCAATCTCCAGTGGATACCCAGGGACCTGGACATGGATCTAGGGCTCTACATATATTATAATACCAAATTATCAAAAATGAAACATTTGTAGCAGTTATGGATAAATTCATCCTGTTGAAGGAAGTTCCTGAAACACTTCTGTTTTGGTGCTAGTCTGTGTGTTATGTTGAGTGTGTTGTGCCAGGTATTGGTTGAAGCAAAGTTTTGTTCTTTGGGTTGTGATTGAAAGAGTTTCAACTGACAGGCAACTCCCACTGTCCCTGGCTGTTTTCTGACATTCCATGTTCCTCATTCCCTTTCCTTAGATCCTTGCCAGGACTGAACTGACACTTCATTCACGACTCCTATAATCTTATGTTCAGTCTTACAGGGTATGGATTAGCCCTGGGGCCTGGGAAAGGATCAAGGTCTCAGAGGATGTGACTATGTGATTATATTCTTTGTTGTAGAGACGTGTGTGTGTGTGTGTGTGTGTGTGTGTGTGTGTGTGTTCAAGTGGATGTGCATGTGTGTTTAGGTACATGTGTGAATACATATGTGGAAATCAGAGGACACTATGTGGTCCTCAGGAGACATCTACTTTAGTTTTTGAGACACAGTTTCTTCCTGGGACCTGGGGCTGACTAGACTGGGTAGACTAGCCAGTCAGTAAGTCCCTGTGACCTGGCTGTTTGTTTTGTTATAGTTGGGGGTCACACATGCACACCAGCATACTTGCCTTTTTGTGTAGGTTCTTGGGATCAAACTAGAGTCTTCATGCTTGCAAGACAAGCACTTTATTGAGTGGGCCATATCCCCAACCTGATCCATTCTTTCTTAATGCTTTAAAATTCTCTGTGATGCACAGTCATAATGATGATGATAGTGACAGTGACCCCTATGTCCTTGGGAGTCACATCGGTTGTGGAAGCTGTGTTTCTGAGTAGTAGAACACTTACCTAGCACACACAAAGCCTTAGAATCAGTCCCTAGAACGCAAAACTAAACAAGAACAAGAGGCAAGAGTGGAGACCTTTCTGGGGAGCTCTGCTTTGACTCCCTAGCAAAACTGGATGCCACCCTTGTAAGCTTGTCAATCTTCAGGTCATTTGCCTATTTGAAGTAAAGTTGTGTTTTTAAGGCTGGTACAGTACCTGACACACATCAGACAATGAGTATTCTTAGAAGGAATGTGTGGATGGAGGAAGAGAGAGAAGGAGATCTGAGGCACCAGCAGTTATCATATTACCTCTCTTGGTCCAGTTGAGAGTTGGGAATCTTGAGGTTTAACTCCTATTTGAAGTGTGAGTGTTCTGCATATTTAGAGGATCAGTGTGAGTCTGGAGCAAAGGCAACTCTCCACTGCACAGTGGAGATGTTTATCACACACAGTTACAGGGGGTTGGGAGTGGAGACACTAGAAGCATCATCCATGACGCACCATGCTGATGTGAAGATTCACCCTGCCTCTGTGGTCACCCTCTCCAAACTTATAAAGTTGATCTAACCATCAGCCAGGAAAAGTTCTCCACTGAGGAATCCATAGAACATAGGTCCATCTTCTCAGGTTTGAAGACACCCAACACAAAGGGGACCTGGGGAATTCATGGCAGGTCAATGGGATGTGGTATTTGAGATGGGGTCCTGGGACAGGGAGAAGGCAGTGGGTCCAAGTTAAAGCAATATGAATAAAACCTGAAGTCTAGACAATGTGTCACCATTTACCATAGGAGAGATACAGCATGGACCAATGGGAAAGCTATTATATTTTCAACTTTTCTGTAAGTCTACAGTGACTCAGAAATCAGTTTTAGCCAACTGTGCATGGTAGCAAATACCTGTGACCCAGCATTCAGGAGGCTGAGGCAGGAAGATCAACATTTTGAGAGCAAAATCAAAATGGCCTATATGGCACATTCAAGGTCATCCTAGGCTGTGTGGGGTTACACTTAGACTGAGCAGTCACCACAGAAAATATTTTAAAGAGTAGTGTTGAGGTTTTGTGTGTGGGCAACTGGGAAATTAAAGCCATTAAGGGAATCAACTGAGAGGCTGGGTTTAAGAGTTAGAAATTGTAGAAGAGCTGGTCCTAGAGTCAGACCTCAAGCCTGGGAGAAGAGAGTTAGGAAAGGATTAGTTCGAGGTTTAGCATATTAAATATATTGCCTTTTGCATTTAGGGTAGAACTCAAATCTTCAAGAGGCAAGATGTCTTGCCAACTTGTACAGGAGTCAGGCTGTCTCTCTGGAAGGGGATTCAACTTAACCCAAGGCCTTTCTTGTACCACTGCATTTTGTTCTTCTCTTCTAATCTCTGTCCTAGTTTTCTTTCTGTTGCTATGATAAAATACTGACCAAAAACAACTTCAGGAGGAAGGATTTATGTCCTCTTATACATCTCAGTAATACCCATCACAGGGAAAGTGTGGCAGGAACTGAGGGCAGGAACAAACCTGGATGCAGAAACTAAGTCAGAGGCCACAGGGGCCATAGGGGGACACCAGAGGCGTGTTGCTTCCTTGCAATCAAGACCACCTGCCCAGGAGTAGCCCCGCTTACAATGGGTGGGGCTCTCCTACAGCAATGATCAAATAATTCCCCCACAGACATGTCTGTAGGCCAATCTGCTCTGAACAGTTCCTCAACTGAGGTTCTCTCTTCCAGACCACTCTAGTTTGTGTCGAGTTGACAAAAAATTAATCAGTCAGAGGGAGAGATGATTCTGTCTTGCTGTCTTGAGGCATCTTCTTGAACTGTATCCAGGTATCTTTGGCTACAGGTTAGGGAGAGAAGACAGAGTTTCTTTCCCTGAGTAGGAAAAGCTGAGATTGCCCAGGTGCTCAGGGTCCCTTACATCAGAGCTCGTACACTGTAGGGAAGCTCTCTCCTGGCAATGGCTGTTTCCTTCGTTCATGAACTTTAACTATCCTTTGGTGAAAGTTGGTGCTGAGCAGGGCCACTGCTTCTCTGCTTCCTCCTGTGTAGCATCACTAACTCTCCCCTCAGGGAGATCAGTCTCAAAAACGAGTTTAGTGATAAGAAAATAGAAATATGGCAATGTTGGTAAATGCCAGCTTCAAGAAACGCATCCCTATGGCAACTCCCCATACATGGTAATGAGATTATTTTAACAGCCTATGTACTGTGTTTCCCCTTTGGGAGTGCATCAGGTTACTGCGGCTGGTGGATTCAGAAGGAGGAGTACACTACAAAGTTGCTATCATTAACTACAGAATGTAATTCCCACCTGTAGAGGCTCAGAAGGTGTTTGGTCCCTGATTCTCTGAAGCCAGGCACAAAAGGACAAGTTCCACATGATCTCACTCATATGTGAAATACAGAAAAGGTGATGTCATAGACACTAAGAGTAGAACCATGGTAACAGACTGGGTATGTGGAGGGAGGGAGGATTGGGGAAAGTAGCTGGGTAGGCCCAAGTTATAGTTAGAGAGGAAAAAACTGATGTGTTGTGGCATAGTGTGGTGACTGTAGATATCTGTGATGTGCTGCACACTTCCTGAAAGCTGGAAGACCAAGCTGGGGGTAACTCAGCACCACTCCTTCAGAAGACCCGAGTTTCCTTCCCAGCGTGCACGTCAGGCATCTCACAGCCACTCATAACCAGCTCCCTCCTGGCCTCCATGGCCACTCATGTGAAGGAGCACACACACAGATTCACAATTAGAAATAAAACAAATCCTGAAAACTAGGAAGGAAGCTGAAAGAAAGGTGTTTAAATGCTTCAAGCATAAGAGCTGTTAGATATTTGAGAAATAAGTATGTCTCACCTGGTTTAAGTGATAACAGTAAGTTACCCAAGGGTGCTTAGCTTTAGGTGTATATCCCCCAAGTCCTATTATTGCAGATTCTACTGTCCCCTAAACCCAAGACCTGTGGGAGTTTATTTCTTCCACACTTACGTCACCCTTTCCCATCATGCTGTCATGTCTTAGCTCCTGGGCCAAGTTTCAGTTTGCAATCATGAATGCTTAAAAGGCAGGAGGCCAAGCTGCCCTAAAGCGTCCACTGAACCTCATTGCAAATTTATACTGAACTCTTAATGGTGAGAGCATTAAAAAAATTGGACTTTCAGAAAGGTGATCTCATTCTAGATTTTTTTTTCCTTTTCCACATTCTGAGTTAAACCACATTAATTTTTTTAAAATGCCTTAGTTAAGCCAGAAGTCTGGAAGTGTAATTGTCATTGAATTTACTTTAATGATTACAAACAGGAAGGAGATGGTCATTCATTCAGAAAATGGTATTGGATCTGCTGTTGGCCTCAGCCATTCTGCTCATCCTAGAGGCAAATATGACATAGCTTCTATCTTCAAGTTCCCTAAATGGGAGAAGAAAAACAAAATCGAAAAAGAGACCCATGAAGTACCTTGTCATCAGCGTTAGACAACATAATAACTTACTTTAAAATTCATTAGCTTAAAATAAGCAATGCTCCAAATCTTACAGTGTCCAGGAGTCAAGACAGGTGGCTGTGTGTGGTCAGGCTGAGTAGTTGCTCTGGCTGAAATTTCTCCTAAGTTACTGACAGCAGACACCTGAAGTTCCCACAGTGCAAGGAGGCCTGCTCCCAAGATCCCTTTCCTGGGCTGTTAGATGGAGACCTCAGACCTGTCCATATGGTTCCTGGTAACACGGCATCTCACCTCCCTCTGTACAGGAACAAGTGATGAGAGAGGAGAGAGGAGGCAGGAGAGAGAGAGAGAGAGAGAGAGAGAGAGAGAGAGAGAGAGAGAGAGAAGGGAGGGGTGTGCCAGAGTAGGAACAGCAACACGTTTTATGACCTAATCCTGGAAGTGAAGTATGACTACCTCTGAAGTATTCTTTTGTTTATAGAGACCAACCCTAATACAGTATTGGAGGGAACCTTGCAACAAAGGAACAGGGAGAAGGAGCTCATTACAGGAAAGTCACCAGTACCCCAGACTGCCATTTGCACCTTTGTTAAGTGCAGACACTGGATTCCAGAAACCTCTCTGGTACTCACGTTTATGAGTTCATTCAACAGGCATCTTGAATAGCCAGAGAACAGAGTAGAGTAAGATGCTATATTCTGTCACTCCAAGAAAATACTGGGAATGAGTGACCTGTAGGAATTGTATACATTTTTTTTTATTTGGCACCATGCTTTTTCTCCATCATCTCTGCAAGGTAAAATCTTCCTCAAACACTATTAAAACTCATTTAAAATTATTTTCATTGGTCTGCTCTGATCCCTCCAACCGAAAGGAATTTTTGCTCTTTGTATTTCTAAGAAAGATTATAACTTGCATTTTATGGACTGGTTCATGTCCATATTCTATTAGGTCCAAAATAGTCAACAATGATGATGACTGTTTAACAGATGAAAAGAGGGCAAGTGAGCTGAGTGACTTTGCGATGACATCATGCTATCAACTCTCAGGAGGACCCAAAGGAACCAGGAAAAAAACATCAGCAATGAGCATTCTCCAAAGTGGTGTGCAATAAAAAATATAAATATTAGCATGACATGGTAGCACTTAGGAGGCTGAAGCAGTAGGACTGAGATTTCAAGGTAAGCCTGGGCTACATCCTGAGGTTCAGTCTAGCCTGGGCTACATAGGAAGAGCTAATCTTCAAAACAAAACAAAAACAACAGAAAAGAACATAAACAATCATGCTTATTTATCTGCCATGCCATGAACCAAAAAAATGAAAGCCCCAGGCATTGGTTTCTGGGTTTCTCAGGCTGCTCCAGATATTACTAAGTTTTTTCAATTTTTCAACCTGTGGCTCTAAGGTTGCATCTGGCCTAGGTCATTCTGGCCAAGGAAAGGAGATGAGAGTTAAATTATTGTGGAGATCTTTCCTTGTAAGTCAGAAAAAAGGAGCAAACAGGTTCTGAATTCCAGCTGCAGGGTGTCTCCCAGCTTAGTAGCCAGTGGGACTCACAGCAAACTTATAAGAAGGTTTCAGCCTGCAGAATCTCAAGGCCACATGGGAGAAAACCTTGCCCAAGGAGGCCTCTTCACCTTCTCATGGAGACTGGGAAATAGGGGAAGGACAGGAAAGGGCCAGGTCCTAACACCTCCATGCCCACCCCAATGACATTCCTTCCTTCTGCTAAGCCCCGCCCCCTAAACGTTCCAGCATCTTCCCTGTAGTTCAAGGCTGGTCACCAGGCCTCTAACCAGTGGACCTTAGGGGATGCGTCTTCTACTGTTTAATGGTATCCAGCGAGTCTAGGAAAACAGACCGAAATTGAGATTATTGATAAGATACACTATGCACAAGCATTAAAGAGACAGAAGTGTTACTTACTTGTGGATTAGCCAGCACCTTTTACTATCAGCTAAATTTAGTGTTTGGATTCCATAGAAATTGACCCATGCTTGTGGTGTAAATATTACTGTTACTTTCTTAACGTGTCAAAGAATTATTTTAACATTTTCCTGTTATGATAAATCTTTCCGCCAAAAGCCGCTGAGCCCCATTGCCACATGTGAGCTTTTCGCCAGCCGCCCGTCCGAGTTAGGCCCAAATGAATGAATACACAGAAACTTGTATTAGGTACAATGCTGCTTGGCCAATGACTAGGATTCTCATCTGTTAGCTCAGTCTCAATTATCATACATCTATATATTTTATAAAACTTATCTTATCCGACACCTTATTGGAGTCCCTCCTTGCCAGTGGCTCACATCCTGCCGCTGGAGGAGGCGAATGGAAAAAGGGGCCCTTCCTGTTTCTCCTTCGCTTAAATATGAGTCTCCTTGCTATGTCATTTCCTGTCTGGGTCATCACTTCTCTACTACATTTCCCAGAATCCTCTTTGACTCCTAGTTCCATAGCCAGCCCCTAAATAGGCGTGGCTACATTTCCCTTTAAAAATTGCTGCATTTATTTATGAGTGCTTGGGAGATGTACGTGAATGTGTGCATATACACACCGCAACATGAATGTGTATGTCAGAAGACAACGTGTGGAAGTCGGTTCTCTCCTTCTGCCACGGATGCTCTAGAGAGCAAACGAAAGTTGTCTAGCATGGCAGCATGCTAACTGTTTACCTTCTAAGCCATCTTGACAATCCCTTATCATTTAATGTTACCCCTCATTTGCCAGCCCAGAGCTAAACACACAGCAGGTCACTTCACGTTCATGAAATCAAATGATTTGTCTTTATTCATCTTCACCATTTTTCTCTATGATACTAGCTTCCGAGGTCAGATTCCTTCTACCAACGTCATTCATCTTAGCTCATTTCCACATATATGAACCTCAGAGGGAAGCTACTGGAGAACTTGATCCCTGGACAGCAGCAGTCTCTAAGTGGAATCCAAAATTATGCACTCAGGCAAGGGGGGATCTCTCAGAACCGAGGGGCTACACACAGCCCCTTTTTAAAACCTTGAACATTGCTTGTTGCCTGCAGGAATATTTGAAGACCTGGCCTACTTGTGCTGCTGCTGACCTTTGAGGAGGCAGCGGGTCTCACATGTTCTGTTCCACCCCAGCCATGGTGCCATTCCTAAACTCCCACCACTGTGATCCCGGCGAGCATGTGCTGTGACTGCTTCAAGCATGGAGGAAAACCTGCAGAATGTTATGATCTGTTGCTATGACCACAGTGTCAACTTAACTACAGCTGACAAACAGTTTTTAAATAGAACATGTTGGTTCATTATAGTATTTCCCATCTGTGTTTTCTCTCCCCCTCTCTTTCTCACACTTAACAGCAAACATTTGAAGAATGCCACCACAAAGGCTTAGTTGCCACTTCTAGCCACTTACATTAATGATTAGCTTTAAAGAATTATATGTTAGAAATGAGCAAAACAATAGACAGTGAAACAATAAACAGTGATTTTTGTTTGTTTGTTTTTTTGTTTTGAAGAACACCCTTCTTCTGCTCAAGCAGGCAGTTCCCAGCAGTTGACCTGGTTGTATGTATTGTAACACCGTCTCTTGTGCTTTCTCCGGTACAGATGCTGAGGCTTCACACACACACACACACACACACACACACACACACACACACACACACACACACAGGGCAGAATTCTTGTCAAGTTTTGTCCTGCACAAGTTCCAGCCAGGGCCAACTGTCCCTAATGCTGTGTAGTTGGAGTTCTGACCACAGTAGCACGTCAGTTGTGCCATTTGACACTCCCCTGAAAGAGCTAGCTGCCATCCTGTCCCTCTACCTGCCATGAACTCAATAGAGATGCTGAGAGTGCCCACTGGTGACTTTTAATGCTCGAGCCACACTAAGGGCCTTAATTGCATTTCAAATCATGTCTTAGGTTGGTGTGCACTTGTGATGGAAATACCAAGTGACAATGTAAGTCCTCAAGGCTGTTCTTCTGATGGTTCAATTTTGGTAGCCTTTGTGACACCACAGATTTTCAAATTCTAAAGAAATTTGATTTTTAAAAAAATTAAAATGGCCTTGTTAATGCTTGATTTTTTTCCCATTCAGGGCACTGTGGGTCTTCCCAGCTGTTTTTTGAGTTGTTTAGGCTTTAGCTGCAAATGTTGGGACATCAGCTCAGAACATCACGTCAGAGGAACATTCTGCAAGTGTTATCTCCTTGTTCACAGGAATCCGAAGTGGACCTAGTAAAGAATTGTTTAGCGATGGAAACTGAAATAGCAATAAAGAGAGGGATGGCCAAATTATGTAAAATCAGAGTGCATGAATAATTCAGCACTCGCTTGAGTGTGATTTTTATTTTTAATGTTAAATAATAGTAGCATTTCCATGAACTAATAACACAGAAACTCACCAACTGGTAAGCTTTTTGTTGGGGGATGGGGTGATGATGAAAAGCTTGGAGAGGAAGCTGGGACCAAGAAGTCGTCTTTTTAAGTGACGTGCGTTCACTGAACCATTGGTCTGATTACGTGTGTTCTAATTCTTCACTTTATGGATCTGAGACAAACCTGTCCATATGTGTCTGTCTTGCCCTATCACTGGCAATAACGACGATGCCCTTCAGAACTATCTTTTTAATCACAAAATTTGAATCTACTACTCTATGTGTAATTATTTGAGAAGAGTGGATGTTTGCTCCTGAAGTCCAATGAAGTAAATTATATCAATATTTCTCAGAGTCTCATGTAGCTCAGGATGGCCTTAAGCTCAGTGTATACTCTAGGATGGACCTGAACTTCTGCCTCTGCCTCCCCAGTGCTAGGATTACAAGCGTGTACCTCCTTGCCCAGGATTTGTATGCATTAGGCAAAAACCAAGACCAGCTAATCTTCACCTCCAACCCATAATAGCTTCATGTTAATGTGTGAACCAAGTGTGTGGTTACTGTGGAAAAGAATGAAGGGCTTAGCAAGGAACTTACTTTAATCCCAAACCAGAGTTACAGCTAGATAAAAAGAAAAATTTTGAGCGATATTAACTCTGGGGTCATGGAAAGAGTCATGATAATTTAAGAGACAAGGGGAAGTAGATGAAAACTGTGAAGTCGTGATGAAACCCTAAACATTGGCAAGAGACAAATGTAAGGTGTGTCTACGTTGGGGGCGGGGCTCGAGGGGAGTGCTATGAAATGACGGAAACTTTATACTCATAGAGAGAACAAATGCAAAGGCTTGAACCCCAAGTCTCTGCATGCTTAACCCGTGTTCTACAGTGGGACTATTCCCACCTCTGACTCTACTGGTGCAGCTTTTAATGGTCTTGTCTAATAGAATAAGATTACAATTAGCCCAGGAAATCCTCTGTGAAGAGATGAAGAAGCAAAGGCAAGAGGCAGTGAGTAAAACAAGCCCAGCGCCCCCAAGTCACAATGGACTCACTCAAGGGAGTTAGGATAGAATACAAGTTAGAATGGTATTTGGAACCTCAGCTATCTTTTCTTTTTTCTTCAACTCTGATATGTTGAGACAAATGTAAGACACTGCACAGTCCAGTGGTGGGGAATGCTTGACAGTGACTATAAACCAGAAAACCAACTATATCACCGGGGGAAGCTTTGGCAAGTGCCCAGCATGAGCATTGTGTTGGGAGGTCCCTTCCAAGGCAGTTGACAACTCGCAATTGCGGTGTTGATGAGGCTCCCAGTAAAGGATCCTGAGGCTCAGACTTCTGTTAGGAATTTGTGACCAGAAGAGATGGGAGCCATTATCTGAGCCTGTGAAACTGTGAGCCTAAGAGTGGCTCAACTGTGGGAGGAGATGTGTTTCTAAGCACATAATAGAAGTAGAAAGGCAGAGATAGGCACTACGATTCCCTGTGGGGTAAAGATAATCCAAGCCTTTCATTTTAATTAAAGGCCAGTGGTGAACACTGGACAATTTCTAAGGGAGCTTGTTGTTGAGAAGGACATTTTGGTAATGCTGAGTTCACTGACTTAGTCATCATGCAGCCTATAAAAGAGTGTAGCTTCCACAGGCATCCTCGGGGACCTGGGCAGTTAGACCCACCCTCTTGCCAAATGCACGATTCTTATGCAATGGGATTAAGAGGCACTTAAAGATGATTGGCACATGAGATCCACCAATGCAAGAAAATATCAGTCTCTAGCAGAACTTATATCAGAATCACCTGCAGTAATTCCCAAAGGGTCCTCGCACCCCAGTGACACCCCACAAGATTCTAACACTCCATAAGATTTTAACAGACCCTTTAACTATTCTTGGGGAGTGGAGTTGAGCTGAAGTGAACACTTGCTTTCTTATGCTCATCCTCCTAGCACTATACATGATATTATTTATAGCAGACAAGAGGCATCTAAGTAAGAGATTTTATGGAAAAAGTGTTTTTATTTTTTACTGGTGTGTGTGTGTGTGTGTGTGTGTGGTGTGTACACCTATGCCTGGGTGTCTGTGGAGGCCAGAAGAGAACATGGGGTCCCTTGAAGCTGGAGATACAGTGGATCTGAGCTGCCAGATGTGGGTGCTGGGAACTGAACCCCAGTCTTCCACAAGAGCAGAAAGCCTTCCTAACCACTGTGTCTTCTCTTCATCCTCAAGAGAATTCTCTTAAAGAGGAGAAAATAGAAGGAAAAATTATTTCCTCCAAATTCACTCCAGATGAAATGCCTGTTAAGCTTCTTAAGCATTTCAACTACACATTTCCTATTATTTCTTCGGCAGGCTTCCTTTACTTATATGAAGGGAGAACGTGATTACTAGAAACTGTTTTTGCTGGCATCCAGAGTTGGATAACAGAAGCCACAGAGATTTCAAACGTGCATTGGGCTTTCATTAACTATGATCGTTAGCCCCATCCTGAACTATTGACAAAATGTTATAACATTCTTGAAAGCTGGGCTTGTATTCTTTTAAATAAAGAACTAGTTAATCAGAGGCTCGTTCTAATGAAAATGACCTAATTCTGCTGCTAAGTGCTAACTTAGAAAAAAAAAGGAGCTAAAAGATTGTTTGCAAAAATGCATATTGATTCACACAAATCAATGTTAGAGCATGATTGAGGTGCGAATTCCCCTGGAGTTTCTGAAATGCCCTCTATCTTCCTTGTGCAATAGGAGAAACTGTTTGCCTGCATTTTGATAACCAACATGGAAATTAGATATTAATATATACAGGGAAAGACAGAGACGGAGAGAAAATACTTAACAGCCCAAGAAGGCAGGAATTGTGCCATTACTCACAAGTGGCAGTGCCATGAGTAGCTTACTTTGTCATCCAGTAACAAGTGCAGATCTGTCCCTGGGCCCAGACACCAGAGGTGTTTAAAGGACAATTCCACCAGCCTTATTATATTTAAGAGCCCGAGTGTTTTGTTTAAAAACCAAGGTCTTTGTAATCTGTTCTGGTTTGCTCTCACACAAATATTGCAAATAACAGAAATAGATGTGAAGCTGCACCTTTCTTTTGTTTGAAGCTTAACAAATAGTAGATCATAATTAATTTGCAAAGAGAGACTTAGCTTTTAAAAGAGTGATTAGAGCTGAGTTTTTCAAAACCCTCCTTCCTCAGCCAAGGTGCCGGCAAGGCCAGGTGACCTCCAGTAAGACTCCATGACCTTCAGAGTTTTCACAGGCATGTCACCTTGCATTTGCCAACATTTGCCCGTGGTGTGTATCTACACTGTGCAGGACACAAATGTGAACCTGGACAATCTGTCTCCTACTCTGCATGTTAACAGTTCCTAAGAATCACCCAGAAATCAGCTAGAGTCAGGTGCTCCATTCTTCTTTGATGTTTGTCTTACTGGCTTGCATGCTTGGTTTTCCTAGGTTGCCACAGAAGGAGGCAGAAACGAAGAGGGCATATTTGTGCATGGAAAGGTGGTCTCTTTTGCACTGGGGCTCCAGGGGGGTATGTATGTTGACCAACTTGTTTCTACTTGCTTGAATTAGCCCACTAAGATTTAAGCTCTTTTGAACCAGGAAAGTGTGTTTGAGTTAGCAATAGGAGTGCAGAAGCCCTCAAATAAAAATATTAACCGATTTGTTGATGAACCCCGTTCAGCTTGTGTTCATGTGGTAAGATCTCTTACTGGACATTGGAAAATAAGAAAGCTATTTTTGCAAATAAAGCATTTATTATCTGTTTTTTAAGAACAAACTGATGTTCTTGCAGAGAAAAAAAAACTAAGTATGTTTGCCAAATTTCTCTGTTCTTACTCTCCAACAAGGATTGGGGCAGAGGGCAAGAGATTATTGTTCTTGAATCCCCCATCCTGGGATGTCTCCCTAATGTTGAGCAAAGTAGTGCATCGTAGAAGCTTAATAAATATTTTCTGAGTGAAATAATGGATGCAGTATAGAAATTAAAATAGTAGCATGTAATTCTTGTCTATGAATCCATTGCCCACAATGTGGGTAGATCTGGGGTAAGATACTGAGATTAACTTGGGTTTAGAGTGTAAATGCTTGGTGTACAGTGTTAGATGGAATTGCAAGTTGTTTTCTTTAAAATTTGATTGCCTGTTAAATTTAGTACTGAGATAAAAGGTATGGGACCAAAATTGATAAACTGTTGATCTTAAAGCCTAGGCACTTAGCCACACGCATGTAATGTGAGGATGCTTCATTTTTGAAAACATCCTAATCTCAAGCTTTCCAGACCACCCAGGGAGGACTTGAGGTGTGTGAGAAAGTGCCTGCCTCTGGGGACTTACCTCCATACTCCCTCTTGTCACTGGTGGGTCTCTCTTTCCTCTGAATGCTCTTTTCTCTTCTGCAGAGTCCCATTGCCATTGTGTGGTTTGTTCTAACATAAAGAAAATGGACAATAGAACATTGGAGTTAACAGCACAGGTGTCCCAGGTCGTCTCCACTGTAAATTTTTCTGGGGCAAAATGAAGACATTAATGATCACAGATGCACAATTCCTGTGGCCACTTAAAAGATGATGGGTGACTAGCACCCACCTTAGGTTTTTAGCGGATTTAATGGTAACTAACTCCTAGCCCGTCTCCAAATACTTAGGATTCTGTGAGAAATCCTTCACAGTTACTAATACCTGAACTTCACCAACCCAGGTGTCCCCAGTGTCCATCTCAACTATTTCTTTCAGGAAAGTTTCAGGCTACTCCTTCTTAAAATGCTTACACACAGAAGCATTTTCCATTTTGGAGATGTCAGCCCTGAGATGGGACTTCTGTTGTCTTAAAAGTTGCATTTCTTAATCTTGGAATCCACAATGTGAGCGGTAGACCCTAGTGATAGTGATACAAAAATTTAAACAATCAACTTGTATTAAGGTTTAATCACTGGCTGGGGCGTGTGAGCCGCAGTCTCTTTATGGGGGCTCTCATGCTGCAAATTCTTTTCTGCCTGTGGATCTGAGTTCTGGAGCATGCCCATCTCTCTTCTTTCTGTCTTTTAACTCTTCCCTAACACATCCATTAACTAGCTTATGTAGAAGACATGGCAGGAGCAGCTGCCTCGGTGCTGGGCTAGGGAGATGCAGTGGGAGTCAGTGACCTTCATGAGCCCACTCATTTGGTCTTTCACACAGAGTGGTGCACGGCCACCTTCAGTCTGCAGAAGTGAACGTAAGGAGAAAAGCTAGTTGTTTAAGGTCACTCCCTATTGAGATTCCTTGGATCAGCTTCTGCATCATTTCTAGGAGACACTATCTTACAGCAGGTGTCCCAGACTTCTGGCTCCTATAATCTTTTACACACTACCTGCCCTCTTCATCTCCAGGCCTTAGGGGTAGGGATTGTTTTGTAGATGTATCAGTTAAGGCTGGACACTAGTCTAGGGTTGAATTCTTCTAAAGGAGTGACCCCCTGCCTGGGAGCATCCTTTCTCTGAGCACCTGTGACTGGTCTGTAGAAAGGCATCAGATCCTAGCTCTTTTGTCTGAAATAGAGACAACTTTCGGGGTTCATTTGTGCTTTGGAGCTCTCACCAGGACACTGTACTCCATGTGAATGTCTTCACCTTCCCATGACTGCTTTTTTAATCACTCATGTCCTAGGAACACTGTGGCATAGCCCCCTGCACACACATATCAAAAGCTGTTCTCGAAGAGCCAAGTTAGGACAACCTTCAGTAATCTCTGTTTGATGAAGTTTTAAAGTTCCACAGATCTGAGAACAGCTACCCCATGTGACTCTCAAAGATCTCCTTATTATTGTTCTTCTGATGATTAATTTGCGGAGACAAGTACCATGAAAGAAAAAGCAGCCAAGGCTGGAGTTTCTGGCTTCAGGCACTGCTAGGTGTGACGACTGGATACCCGTTTTGGTCATAGGCATATGCCAGCATCAGCCTGGGAGAACAAGCGGGATAGATGTCTGTGCCACTCAGTAATAACATCACACAAATTGAATGGAGGGGCTGCTTTTCGGGGAAACAGTCCTCTGAGCCATCAAAATAGTAGATACAACGTTGTAGGTGAAATGGAAACAGAGCATGAATGAGTCTCCATGTCTGTGCGGTTATCACAGGGCAGGCTAGGGGAGGACTGTGGAGATTAATACACAAGAATCCCATTTTAAAGACTTCAACACCATTAACGTCCTTGAGTCTCACATCAGAACATTATTATTCATAGATGGGATCAAACTCCAGGATCAGCCTGATTCCAGGAACATGGTTCTTCATATAGCACTGGGTGATTCTTACCAGTTGTTTGCACTGGTCTCTAACACATTGCAAAGAAAATCCTCCTTGGCAAGATTAATGCTATAAAAACTAAAATGACACCCTGGACCCTGCCTATGATATCTTGCATGTTTGTGGAGAGCCTTCCTGAGATCCTGGGGAGACAGTCTTCATGTTGGACTGCCTCGTGATGGACTGCCAAGCTGCCACTGGGTAGTAGGATAAGTTGCTAGGCAGAATTTTAGCTTTACCTCAGCGTGCCATTGCTCATGGTCTTAAATCCTGGATCCCCACTGCTGGAGGAGATGATCTGCAGTGCTGGGTATTCTACTCCTCCATAATATACAATGCGTTTTATTTATGTTAGTCATCCTTTCTACAGAGCTGTCACAAAATACGTCACCATTGATTACAGCCTGAATAGGAAGCTCCCTGGGTGAATTATCTCCCTTCCCATTGATCATGCCAGTAGTACCTGGCCAGAGAGAAAGAAGGATAAATTCAAAGCAATGATAGATAAACTTCAAAAGGTGAGGAGATGACTGGCTGGGGAGACAAGCCTCCAGTAAAAACAGCGTGGCGGTGCCCTTTTTATCTTCTGATTTCTTAAGTCGTCGTTTATCTTCTTAGAGCATGCTCTTCCTTCCCAACTGATGTGAACGTTTGTGATCCCCTGCTCTCCGTCAGCCCTGGTCACGGTGATAGCTTCTGCCTTTCAGTCACTCTCTGAAGCATCAGCACCGGCTTCTTCAGCTGCTGCGGGAGATGTCTTCTGAGTCTTTTCATCACATCTTGTAATATTCTTTGGAGGTCTTGGACTACTCCCTCACCTCCCAAATGCTGAGGAATTCCTTACAACCAACACAGCATGGTTTTTCCTTGCCAGTCTATAGGGTATCTATAGTGTATCTGAATAGACTATAACTTCTAGAAACTGCCATCCAATGCTTGCTTACTCTATAGTAAAGCAGAGTGAGGGCCATGCTAGACTACACAGCATTGATATGAGTGAGACACCATCCAAACCCTTAAGAGTTTGAAGTCCAGGAAGGAAGTGCAGACACCGGAACAGGTAGTTATGCAAATGTGGTTAATTGCCAGTACCGGGACAGATGGAGACTATTGGAGATCCTTGGGTTGTACCTAACTCAGCCCTGGAGGTAAGGAGACCTAGGATAAGTTGGGGCACATTCACGTTGGGGTTACTGATACTAGTCAGCACATTCTAGGAAGGAGAGAGTTGAAGAGTTGGAAGCTACTGCTGGCAGCTGGTGTGTTTGTTCCTAGGAAGAATGACGGGGACAGCCATGAGAGCAGGGTCTGAATGTGGGCTTGGGTCAGGACAAAGGGGACCTGTGTGGACACATTAAGTAGCTCACCCCTCATCTAATGAGAACATCAAAATATTATGAAGAATTACATAGAGGATCAACAATAGCTCCCTGCTAAAGAATTTTCAGACTGGTTCTGTCAGACACAATCAAGGAGAGAATTGAAGTATCAAGATGGAATCTTCTGCCTTGTTGTGTGTCAGGAGCCTCAGTGTGAGAGAAGAAATAGGTGATAAATTGATAAAAAAAAAATGCTTATTTAAAAATGCCATTTGCAAGCTAGAGAGTGGCTAAAGCATGTGTCCCTCAAGCATGGGACCAGAATCTGGAACCCCAGAACTCACATAAAAGGGCCTGGTGGCTATCCTATAGCACAGCTCTTAGCAGACACACAGGGCTTCCCTGGGGCAAGCCGGCTAGCCAGACACAACCAAATGGGTGAACTCTGGGTTTGGCAAGGGAGCAACTGAGGGTGACACCTGACATCAACCTCTTAGCTCCATCTGCACGCCCACGTGTCCTGTGTATCTGCACACGTGTGCCCACACAGAACTCATATTCACACATGCAGGCATACCACACCCATGTACACTTGAAAAAAATCACCCTATTCGTTTAGAGACTTCATGACATCAGTTTGAGTAGTTGAGAATAGAGTCACGTGTTTCAGAAATATGAGGAATGTAGGAAGAGAAGTCCATAGGAAGGGGTTGATGACAATGACATTGAAGGTTTATTGGACAAACAAAAGATGTTACCCCTATAGATGTAGTGTTCAACTACACACAGGTTATGGAGATAACTAAAGGGAGGGGCCTGTGCAACCACGTGATGTGGAGAGACCCCGTCTTAGATCCGGGACACCATACTATCCAGTTAATAGAAAACTGAAGACAACAGTTAAAGCCTGAAGACAGCATTATTTCTGTTTTCCCTTTTTTTTTTTTTAACAGTACAAGTGGCAAGTGCAACAGCAATAAGAAGCTAAGATAACAAATAGTTCTCTTTCTCCTTGCCTTCATTAATTGTCTCCATGTTCCCCTATAGACCCAGTTGAGACAGTCAGAGAAAGTCCTTTTGACACTGTATTATAGCCCTTGTCACTAATGTATTCTACGCATATTTCCGTGTGTGACTTCAGAGGCTTTGTTTGGAAACAATGGCTTTAGCCATGACAGTGTCTTTAGGGAGGCATTCTATTCTCTGTGTGCAGTGGGGAGAGACACAGCTTTGAGGCTAAGCAGTCTACATCCATTCATAAAGTGAGAGGACCAGAGTGCAGCATGATAAATGCCACAGGGAAACTTCGCATGGCTTTTGCCATTCATAACTGCCAGCCACACCATGTATGCAGCCCCCAGTAACTTCACATGCATGACACAAACAACACTTGAACATGAGATAAACTGTGGCCTGGCTATAGACTCCTAATGTGAGGTAAATTATCACCTTCAGAGGGACTGGAATGCTTTCTTGGGTTACTCTACAGACAGTCTGCCTCTCAGAGGGACAAGCAAGGGGAGCCATGGAGCACCTGTGTGGTTGCCTATGACAGAAGACTCCCACCAAGCTTTCAAAAGAAATGTGCAAGCCATCTATGTCTGTCCTGATATCAGAAAGGATATGTTTTGGTTCAAATCTTGGTTCTCCCACTCTGAAGCAATGAAACTCTTACAGGACAAATGCATTCATCTTATATATTTGGTTGTGAGCCTAGCCTTTATGGCTGAGCTATCCCTCCAGCCTAAATGCATTCATATTTAAATTGTGCCTCACTATGCTTTTGGCAGAATTGACAACAGTAGATGTCTTGAACTGGTTAATGAATTTTCTAACGGAAGTTTCAAACCCAAACCTAGTTATATCTATGTGCAAAATGCACAAATCTCATTGTCAATCTTTATCTGGTTCGTAAACTCATCCAATTGTTAAACTCCTAGATCTTGATACCAACACAGTGAGCAGGCATTTTACTATGAATGTTACATAAAAATATATGTATTTTAAGGGATTTTTCTTTTCTTGATTGAGGTTCCTTTATTGAGTTTTGTTGGTTGGATTGGTTTTCGTTGTTTTAGGTTTGTTTGGTGTTTTCTGAGGCAGTCTCTGTGTGTAGCCTTTCCTGGACTGGAACTTACTTTGTAGACCAGGCTAGTATTGAACTCATAGAAATTAACCTGCCTCTGCCTCCCAAGTGGTGGGATTAAAGGTGTGTGCCACCAGACCCAGTCTTTATTGAATGTTTCACTCTGATTGCCAGTTGGATTCTTCCACCTAAAATTTAGATATCGAAGTAGTCAGCTTGGGGCCAGGTTAAACCCCTTAGTAATCTTACTGAGCATCAAAAGGGTTGTCGCACATGCTTTTAATCCCAGCACATGGAAGGCAGAGGCAGGCGGGTCTCTGAATTCAAGGTCAGCCTGAGTGAGTTCCAGGACAGCCAGGGCTACACAGAGAAACCGTGTCTTGAAAAACAAAACAAACAAACAAAAAGGGATGACCGTGATAAACCAGAGCTATCAGGAAATATGCATAATAGCCAACTAAAAGATAACTAATGAAAATAAAGTTCTGATTTTTCTCCCAAGGGTTACTTCTTAGTCCTTTTCCCAGAACATCAAATATCAGCTTATTTAAAAAAGATAGCAAGATAAAGGAAGGAAGGAAGGAAAGAAGGAAGGAAGGAAGAGAGGAAGTGTCTTTGGTGTGCTGCTGCACATTTATTTGTCCCAGCACATTTCTTAGCTGTTCTTTGGGTAATTTGACACCAGGCCAGGTCACTCAGCTATTTGGAAATCCAGTTCCAAAGCCAAAAGATGTTGGTGAGTGAAAAATAACTCACTGTGCCGCCCTCCTTTATAAAACTTTCTCTGAGGCCACTGGCAAATGGCACGGACCTTTCAAGTGAAGTATTTTTTTCTACAATGTTGAGAATTACAAAAAAAATAAGCTTGAACAGCTTAACAATTATGTCAGGGAGAGAAATCTGGTCCTTCATCAGTGGTGCCTTAATGCTAGGATATGGCTTATGTCGCCTTCTGCTCTAAACAATGGACACAGGTCAAGCTCCATCTATCCAGAAGATTTTTGCTTTTCCCCCAGGCTGTAGTGGTTTTGAATCTTGTGGGAGTAGCTATGCATGGCTTCTTCTTAAATTGCTGAATTTCTTAAGGATAGATGATAAGAAGTTCTTTAGGGAACTCCACACCCCCGCCTCATACTTAAGATCTGGAAATTGCCTTTGCAATCCTGCAGTTCTGCTTATATTAACTGGCTCCATGTGGGCTGCACACGAATTGCTGTGTGAGAATTCAAGAGCACTGCTGTGGGGCTGCCAATCTTCGGCTCTGCACAGGTCCCACTATTCTGTATTTCTTCAACCTGTCTGGTACCTGCATGGCTTCTACAAGCAGTGACATTTCTGAACTGGAACCCTTACAGGTTCTCATCAATTGGTGACAGTGCGGTTGTTTCTGGATAAAGTGCTGCCCTCAGAGGCTGTGAGAAAGCTCATGGTCATCTTGTCCTGTGAGCTAAGCCTGGAACGAAAGGCACTACTATGTGCCACACCTCTCAAGGCCTGAAATTTACATTCTTAAGCCAATTAGCTTTCAAAACACAAGTTTAGAAGTAAATACTAAATTTTTCACATTTAAGGAAAATGTTGCCCGTATATAAACCTCTTGATCCTTTTCGCCTTTCCTCCGCCATCGCGCATAGCGCACCTGAGGCGGCTTCTCACCATGTCTTCTCACAAGACTTTGAGAATCAAGCGATTCCTGGCCAAGAAACAAAAGCAAAATTGTCCCATTCCTCAGTGGATTCGGATGAAAACCGGTAACAAAATCAAGTACAACTCCAAGAGAAGACACTGGAGGAGAACTAAGCTGGGCCGGTAAGGATTCACACGATGGCAAGACTGAGAAGTTGTACTGAATCATGGTCATTGCAATCTACCCTACCAGATGGAGTTCAGCATTTTTAACCTGGAGACTTGGTCGTGTTTAAGTTGGGAGAATGATTTGCCCAGTAATAAAAAAATAGAGAGCCTTTCAAACAACAAACAACCAAACAAACAAAAAACCCATATCTATTTAAATCATCCGACTCTTGATATTTTACCATTGTTGCTACTTTTCTTCCTGTGTAGCCAGGCTGACCTAAAATTCACTATGTAGCCAAAGCTGGCTGATCCTCCTCCTCCTCCCAAGGACTAGAATTTCAGGCATATGCTGCCTGCTGCCATGCCTGGCTTATCCCATGGTATTTCTTGAAAATATTTTCTGTATATTTCTAGGGCCATTAACTGTTTTCCTTGTATAGCAGGAGGAAGCTTTTAAACACAAGACATGAGCATCATGAAATAAAGACGTATATTATTTTTCTGTGGCAGGAATATTTTAAATGCCTACTCCAACATAGTTATCAGCATCTCCCAGTTACAAAATTTTGACAAATTCTGACTTTAGATATATATTTCACACACCATTAGAATACATTAGAATATATTATAAATCCCCTGAGGGCAGGGCTCTTCGCCTTGTTCTACATATTTTACTTATTAGGTAACTGTGTGCACATGCTATGACAAAGATAATAAGGCACTAAATTAGCAGTGTGCCTGATTTTAATTTTCCAATTGAATTTCTTTACATATGGCAATAAGCATATGTATATTTATGCTAAAAAATTATTGTGCATTTTTTTAGGCTAGTAAAGTGAATAGAAAAAAAACAAGCATTTTCTTATTTATTTAGAATTTTAAAATAATGAAATAATGGCATTTTGGTTCATTTGATAAAAATGTGTATTTATAAAAGTGTTTGTAACAAAGTAGAACTGATAAAACAAGGCTGATTCTTTACCTATAGCAGAACCTATATTATTATCCGATAATCCTGGAAAGGAGGGCGGAACGAGGGAAAGAAGGGAGAGAAGGAGAGTAAGGAAGGCTAGATGAATGGATTCATGGGTGGAGGGGTGAGTGGGTAGATGGATCCAGGAGTGAATGCAAAGATCAGCAGATAAAATGATGAATACGTAATTGTAGCAGGGACATGACAGCAAATCTATTGTTGGCCTTTGAAGAATACGCAGATACTTTGAATCATATTATAGAAAACATAATCCCAAACTAAGTATGTGTTGTTGACAATTTGGGTTTTAGAGATTAGCTATTTCATACAATTGCATGCTGGCCTCTTTCTGCCAAGCACTTATCGTCATCATAAATAACTCTGTTTACTCCTTTTGAGGTAGCTTTTTAAAGGTTTAAATATCCAAGAAATATATGTATGTCCAGAAATGTGATCAATGAAAGAAAGATGCAGGCCTTGCATAATCATTTGAAATCACATAGGAAACACAAGTAAACACTGACCCCTTACCCAGGGTTGAAGAGCCTTGGCACGTGCTTATAATGCATACTAGTAAAAAGAGGCAAGTATTTGTAGAATGATGAGTCCATGCTAATGAATGCAGATTGCTTAGGCTGATGACCCAACTCACTGTCTTTATGCAGACAATTCTCCTATGGACTGATAAAAACTGAATCTTATCTGTACTGGGTTATGCTCTTGAGCCAAGTCTGACTATTTTCTTCTTTCTTCAGACCACCAGATATTGTCTCAGTAACTGGTGTTCACTTAGCTGTCAGCCCATCAGCAAAAGTCAGGGTTTTCCTATTGCCTATTGCCTTCCCTGCACCAGCATCTTCTCTGGATTACATTTCAACAATGTTTGGTACCTCTCTTTTCTGCTTCCTAAAAGCAGGCTCATCTTCACTGGCTCCTGCTTACTGTTACCTCTATGCCCCCTTCAATGATCCTATGGTGTTATCTACCCATCATCTCTCTGGGGGAAATAGCCAAGATAAATCACTTCCAACCCATCTCATACCTTCATTTAGTTTGTTCTTTTCAAAATGTCCATCATCCCTTCCACATGGAAAAGGGAAACATTTTAGGTTCAAACCCTAATATATTCCCATATTTTTTTTTGAGCTAGAAATCAGGGTCTTTGGTGGGTTTCATAATCCTATGTAAGTCACTAACTTTCTGAGACTAATCTTCCTTTGTACAGAATTTATTGATATACTATGTTTCACTGGTTAACAATAGGCAGTCAATAAATAAAAGACTTTTTAAGTTTTTTCATTTGTTTAGTTGTTTGCTTGGTGTCACTCTGTAACTCATACTGGGCTTGGACCTACAACCATCTTCCTCAGCCTCCCAAGTACTTGGATGATTGACATAAGACACCATGGCTGGCTTAAATACATTTTAAAAGGAGTTTTGCATGATTGGGGCATAACTTGGTCACTTGAAGTTAGGCCAACTTTTCTTCCATGGTAGATGGGTATGACAAAGGCAATAAAGACATCATTTGTTCTTTTGAACAAACTATTTCTACATATGATGGTAGATTCTGTACTCAATAGCTATGCCCTGGTTGTGCTCACAAAATATTTCCCAGAGTACTTGCACCTGGAAAGTGGGGTTATGATCACTTTCTCACAGTATTTGGGTGAGGATTGAAAGCAACCTCACTAAATGTCTAGCACATGTGAGATGCATTTAATTATAGATTTAAAAGCAAACAAACAAACAAATGTTACAGCAATGGTTCTATGTGAAGGCTTCATTGACTTTTATCATATTGGAAAAATTTTATTGTAACCCCTAAAAGAGAGAGTTGCTCTCTCTTGGTTTTCAGTCTTCTTATGGAAGAATTGATGTGTGAACCTGAATGTATTGTCTCTTGTAAATCATATTTTTTCAATCTTCTTTAAGATCTATGCTGATTCTGTAGATCAGGCTTGCCTGGAATTCACTATGTATGCCTTGAACTCATGGCACTCCTCTTGCCTCAGTTTCCCTAAGTGTTGGGGTTACAGATATGAGACACCATACCCTGCTATTTTTAACTTTAAAAAATACATTTTATGTGTATTTTGCCTGTATGTATGTCTATTACCATGTGCATGCCTGGTGCCCAAGAAGGGCAGAAAAGGATGTTGGATCCCTTGGAACTATTTTTATAGGTGCTTATGGGCCACCATGTAGGTTGTGGGAATTAAACCCAGGTAGTCTTGAAGAACAGCCAATGCTCTTAACCGCTGAGTTGTGCCTCCAGTCCCTTGCATTCTTAAAATTATATCCACAATTCCCTTGCTTATCATGACCCCACACCAAGATGTAGACTTCAGTTTTGAAAACCAGGATTAAATTAAACTCTTCTAATGAGAAAGCCTGTCCAAAGAGGGAAACCATAGAGGACCGTCTTGCTGCATTCACACTGTCACCTAGTCACAGGCATATGTCCTCTCTCTACCCCAGCTATGGGCTGCACATTGTACAAGTTAAGTATCTGTGTAAGTAAACTGTGCTGGTGGCAATCAATGACTTAGAGATTTCGTCTGTTTTTCCACCATGAGATATATTGGAAATTACAGACATCATGGAGCTATAGCTGACAAAAACCCACTATCTGGTTAGTCAAATAACTTTAAACTCATTGTTACCATATGACAAACACTGCAGATGATTAGATTGTGGGCCACCTATCTGGGTGGCATTTCAGACAGCAGGCGACAAACGTTCTCCCTTCTAGAAAGGACATATATGAAAATGTTAGCAGGACTTGAGTTCTGCATGTTGTCATTATTATTTAACATTATCTATATAGCTAAGAACACCCTCCCACACCCCAGTGTTTGGTTTCAGAGAGGATGTCTTTGTAGGTTTGACCAGTCCTCACTCCTTTGTGAATGATCTCCTTTCTTTCTTTCTTTCTTTGAAGCCAATGTGACTTCTAAAACATGCCGAACAAGGGAAGAAGGAGAAAACTTGTTAAGGGAGATGGTTTGCTGAGTCAGCGTGATAAGAGGACGCAAACACAGCCTCTCCAGTCAGGCTCTGTCCTTGATATGACCTTGGACTCATGCCTTTCCTTTTGCTGAGTCTCCTTGTTGGTGCCCTAGCATCCTAGGATGAGGGAATCACTGAGGGCCCTTGTTCTAAAGTTCGATGGTCCTAAGTGATGGGAAGAGAAGTTGGTTTGGATCAGAAAAGCGATTATGTAATAATCATAATCAAATACAGAACATCTCCACTAACCTAATCATGACCAGAGAACACTGGACCTATAGCCAAAGGCATTTGGTCTGAGTCATGTCTGATCTGAGAGAACAGAGAAATTGAGGTCAGTGATAGATAGAAGAGACTCTGTCTTTATATATTATATAAATGCTACTAGCGGGTAAGGCCTCTGTGAAATTTCTCCTAGACATTAAGAAGTTGCTCTTCAGAAAGGTCGAGTCAGGTGTAGATTAGAAGAAAGGATATGGGATAGGTAGGGTTTTAGTTGGGAGGGTGGTAGGAGAGGGAGAAGGGAACTGGGATTGTCATGTAATTCAATCTTGTTTGTAATTCAAAAAAATTGTCTACATTCCACTAAAAAACAAAGTTGCTCTTGCTGTTCAATGGCGTACTCAAGTCTCAGTACATTTTACCAAAGCTCAAACACAAGTTGTCAAAGTGTTAAGAGGTTGAAGCTGCAGACAGTGCTGCTACCCCAAGAAGCTCTTGTGGCATTGGGGAGGCACCACAAAATGAACAAACAACTGTCTTCATGTGACTATTGGATTTTAGGTCTCAGTAGCCCCCAGCTCTAGACATGGAGAGTCTGGAAAAGAAAGACAGAAGTGGCCTTTGACAGAAGAATCAAGAAGGAGCAGGAGAGATGGCTCAGTGGTTAAGAGCACTTACTGCTGAGTCAGAGGACCCAGGTTCAATTCTAACCACCTACATGATGGCTCACAACCATCTGTAACTCCAGGGTCTGATGGCTTCTTCTGGCCTCCACCAGTGAGCGTGTGAGTGCGAGTGTGAGTGCACACACACACATACACACACACACACACACACACACACACACACACTCACACACCCAGCAACCTACCCCCCCCCACACACACACACAAACATAGTTTTCATACATACCTGTAGACAAATACTCATGGGATGGGGACTTGGTAGGACAGGAGGGAGAGGGAACTGGGGACTGTTATATAAAACAAGATAGTTTTTAATTTAAATTTTAAAAAAGAAAGAAATAGTTTTAAGAAAATTTAAGAGACATGCAAGGTTTCCACCTCTTACCTGACCGTGTTCCTCAGTTCCCTTCCCACATACTGCCCTGACCACACACAACTCCCTGTGTTATAAGTATGGCCTCTTGAGTCTCTAGCTAGTAGGGAGCCACCAGCTTTATCCTTATAGTAAGTTGAGGACATATCAAGAGAAAGAGGAGCAGACAGACATGTAGACAGACAGACACACATGGTACTAACCTAATCCTAGATATTGGGTTTTTCTCCATGGGTTCACCTGTGCATGATCCTTGGTGAACACGGGTTTGCAGAACGAAGAGATCAAAAGCCAACAGGCTTGCTTTACAAGATTTGTGATGGAGATGCCTCCGCTTTACTGTGGCATTCTATTTTTACCTCCGCTGCCCTGAGATATTTCCAGTTTGTGTTTCTATTGCTGGCAGCATAAAAAGTTATATCAGTGGCAAGAAATGAAAGGCGAAGAAGTAGGATCCGTAACACTCCATCCGTGGGTGACAATAAAGCTGTTTTCTCCCAGCCTGGTAGCTAGAGTTCAGCCACAGCCCAGGGGCCAGCCCAGAAGCCACGCTGTGGGGACAGCATGTGCAAAGCTTTGTGCACCCAGGGAAAGGGGGCTCCAACACCCGCCCGATGCTGGGCCAGCTCCTTTCTCTGCTTTCTAATTGTCTGTTTGTGTCACTGTGGCTCATGTTCCCCACATGCTGGGTGCTTTCATCTGCTTTGGGCTCTTGTTCTCCACTCAACTTGAGACTGCTTTGACCTCCCTGAGTACCTTCTGAGAGAGCAAGACCAGACAGATTTCCAGAAAGCACCAGAGAGCAGCTTGCTGCTAATATGTCATAGCTCTGGGCAGGTGAGTGAGCCCTTGCCGTCTCAAGCCTCCTCAGAAAGCCTGACACGATGGTGGGGCCTGCCTCATGAGGTTCCTGTGAGGACTTTTTTTTAAAAAGATTTTGTTTGGTTTTGTTTTAAAAAGATTTTGTTGGGTCTCATGTAGCTCAGGCTGGCCTCAAATGCACTGTGACAGGGCGACCTTGAACTTGCGATTCTGCTGCCTCCACCTTGGTGCCAAGCCTGTGGGTGGTTTATGCAGCGCTGGGGATCAAACCCAGAGCCCCTTCACCTTAAGTACCAACTGAGCTTCAGCTCCAGCCCCTACTATAGAGTGATTGGCTTAAGTCCCTGGTCCTTAGAACCATGAGACACAATAAAAATCAAGGAAATGCAGCTGTGGCCATCATTACTGCTCCTGTGGACTGTGTTCTGGTCATCCTGGACTTTACCTTACGGCCGTTTTGTTTGTGATGTCCCCCACCAGATCTGTCACCTTTTCTTTTCCATGACCAACATCTCCCATCTGCTTCACCTCCCAGTGAGGCCCTTCCTTTCTTACTGGCTCTGTGCTTACCATGGTGAGCTCTGTGGGTCACAGCAACAGGAAAACTGGGTTTTCTGGCCTCTGGAAGGTTCTTCTGAGATTGGAGAGAGGAAGGGCAATATAAGGCAAACAAAGTTGATATATTTGAGATTGCTCCCACTGCCCACCCAGCTTTGCACTGGCTCTATCCCTCAGACAGAATTCATGCCCGCCATGCAGGAAGGCTCTGTGTGCCATGTTCCCTCTTGCAGGTCCCTGTCATCTTCAGGTCCCCTCTCACTAGCGTTCCTTTTGTTAAGGTTTTTCTCTCATTCTCTCTCCCTGCTCTAACTTCCCTCTCTTCCCCCCCCCCCCCGCATTCTACTGCTTGGTTAGAAATTTCAAATAAACCAGACTTGGTAAAAGAGAAAACATTTAAAATTATTGTTACCATTGCAATAGAGAGCAAGTAATTAGTAAAGGCACTTGGTGTGTGTGTGTGTGTGTGTGTGAGAGAGAGAGAGACAGAGACAGAGACAGAGACAGAGACAGAGACAGAGAGACAGAGAGAGACAGAGAGTGAGAGAAGGTCTCATTCTGTAGCTCCGTCAGCCTAGAAGTCACTATGTAACTGAGGTTACCCTCAATCCAACACCCTCAGTCTCCTGAATACTACAATGACACAGGTAAGAGCCACCACCTCCAACTTAAGGTTTTGGATTTGTTTGTGTGTGTGTGTGTGTGTGTGTGTGTGTGTGTGTGTGTTTTATTGAAATCATGGTACTTACTGTGAGAACTGAAAATATTAACTCCCTGTACACGTTTTAAAATATTGCATGGTAATTCATCTGATGTATTTAGAAAAGAAACCAAAATGAGAAAAAACGAGCTAAACTAATTTTCTCACAAGACCTATTTGCTAGTATAAATGGCTCCCAGTACAACTGTGTCCTTTCCGGTTTTAGCTAGTCCACTTTTCAGTAGACCATTTCATCTATAAATGATGAGAACTGATCATGGAAAGACATCCATGGGACATAGCCTATCTGCCTAAATGCCTGCTGGTCATGTTGTCCAAAATGACCACTCGTGGTCCCTGGAGATACATACACCATTCTGTTTCTACATTGGAGAGAACAGTTAGGGGCTAGTGAGTTAGATTGTAGGTCTAAGAACCACCGGAAAAGGTGTTACTACAGAGCTTCACTCCCACCCTCCCTCCCTTCCCTTTATCACTTCCCACCCCCTTTCCTTTCTCCTTCTCTCTCTTCCCTCTCTCTTCCTCCTCTCCCCCCTTCCTTCCTATTGCATTGCTGCAGATCAAACTCGGGGCTTGGATATTCTAGGTAAACATTCTGCCCATAAACTAAATCTCTACTCAACTGGCAACTAGTTCTTAATAATTGCAGAGACCAGCAGTCTACATAGCCCACTCCCCACCAAGCTTCCTTTCCCAGAATATTTGTAGAGAGAGGGGGGGTCACCATTAATCACTTAGTATTCTAACAACCATCTGCAGTGTTGCTAGGAGAATTAATAGAACACTGTGCCTACAGCGTTACGTTCAGTCCAGGGCTGCTCTGCCTGTTGCTTTGTTAACTGAAGACCCTGTCTCTGTGGTCCTGTAGAGTCAGTCAGCTGAGGTGCTGCAGATATACCTGGGGTGTGGTGGGGGCTGCAAGGCATGAAGCCAACTCCCTGGAACCTGTGCAATTCACTGAAAGCTGGGCAGCTCCAAGCTGTAAACTGTAATCCATAGCCGACTATGTAACCTTGGGAAGGGAGCATGTGTGTAATAGGGTTTAATTGTGGTTTCCTGTACTTGACAAGCAGTAAGATGTTTCACAGTGTGGGAATAATTAAGCCTGTACCAAAAACACCAGCTTTGGAGGACTGATCATATAGGTAAAAGATCAATGTTGCTACTTTGTCACGATATTTTTTGTTACATTGTTTTTAAATACTTTCTTGTTGTTGTTTTAGATAGTAAGTACTGGCAGAGAAATGAAAACAAAATTAATTCAACCTACCCTCCCCTATTTGCTTACTTGTCGCTCTGCTTTAAGATACTATGTAGATATCTCTGTAAAAAAAATATAACGGATATTTACTCAAAGTTAGGAACTAAGAATATTGCTAAGATTTTTCTGTTATGTCGTTTCCTGGCTTCTATCATCTACTTTCATGGTTTGGTCTGATTGTGAGGACCCAGTTACTAAATAGGGGCTTTTAATCATACAGATCCAGAAATGAGCCAGGAAGATCTCAAATTTGTACATGGAAAATGCGAACTGTTGAGGGGAAAGCAGTCGGGTTGAAGGAGCAAAGAAGAATTGTGTGTTAGTGCAATGGGTGTGTTAGGGAACCAGTGTAAGGGGAAGTCAAACTCTGGATACATTCTTCCCAGACCTGTTCTTTCTCTTTTGAACCCTGATGTTCCTTCCCAAGCAAGGGCTTGGGGTGGACTTGGGGAACAGAATTCATGGTCTTGAGGCTACTCATTGAGCTGTATCATAGAAGGAGACTCAATAGATCCCAGAAACCTGTCAAAAGAATTACTGTGTATCTGGTAATTATACCTTGCTCTCTTTCTCCTGTCTCGTACACTCTCAAAAGTATAATGTGTTAATTAATCATCTCTGACCATCTCAAAGTTTCTAGCCAATTCCCTGTCCTACTGGTAGGGGCTGAAGACTGTTGAATTGAATTGATATCTTGACAAAATACCAATTTCCCTAGTCACACTCGTGAAGTGTACACATATATGTCTTGTCTTCTGACCCTTCTATTAAATGAAGTCCACCTTTACCTTCTGTAGAATGTTTTCAAATCCACCAAAAATGTCCTTATCTCCTCAGTCCTAGTGACAGTAGAACAAAAATTGCAGGCCGTGAAACTCAGTTAATGTCACACAAGAATCTCTACATGTGTCAGTGTGTGTGTCCATCCTAGTTCAATAAACTTGTTTCCATGTTTTGATTGGTTATGAATATGAGGTCATCTAAGGCATCCATTTATCTTTCATCCATCCATCCATCATTCCAGGCAGTACCCCACCTCTCTACAAGACATTGCTTTTCCTGCTTGGGAGGCAGCTATGGAAAAGAGACAAGACCCCCAGATCTCATGGTGCTAACAATTTGAGGGGACACTTGCACATAGTCTATAAACTGCAACTCCTGGATGCTGTGAAATTTGCCAGAGTGACACTCCATTTAAGTTACAGTGAGTGGGGTGATAGCCCTGGAGAAATCACAGTTGATATGGGAGCCAAAGGTATGTTGATTAGGAAATAGATGCAGGGAGGAGTGACATCTTCACTTAGAGAACTAAGAGATGCTCAGAGGCTAAGGTGCCTATCCCCGCTGACTAGCTGAACATTGCTCCAGGACACAGGAGAGGAAAACAAATGAGGTATGTCCTTCAGATTCTCTCTAACCAATTATCGCAGCGATTAAAAGTTGTCCCATTAGTACAATAGTTACACTGAAAGACAAATATTAGTTTAGTTGATAGCTAGCCTCATCATGGGAATGTAGCTACTACTCAATATTTTCTGGTTGATCAACTGAGTGAGTGGCTACTCCATGCAGCGTAATGAGCTTGATGCTTGGGGTTCTTCTGCCTTGCAGTATCTTCTGTTTGGCATTAGGGGGTTATAAATATCAAACACAAAGTCAGCCGAAGGACAGCTGGCAGGGATAGGCACTGAGGGGGTTTGAAACAGTACAGTGCCACAGCTTGCACCCAAAGGCCTCCCCCATGGGGGCCACTACAGAAGCTGGTCTTAGCACCCTTTTCCCCGTTACACTCTGCTGGTGAAATTCAGAAGTTCACTGGTTCTAACTGGGAAATGACCCTCAGGACCTGGGTTTGAGCAGCAAAAATGTAGCTTTTTGCCTCAGGACTCCAGCCTAGTACCCCAGCTATGTTTCTTTCTGGAAATCTGGTGTATGTTATCTGACAGTGGTACAAGAATTATTTATAAGCTAGAATTTCCTGGACATTCCGGGAGGTGTGATTGTTACAGATGTGGCTATTGAACTTGGTGAGACAACACCTTCTAAAAGGGACCCTGGCTAAGAACCTCTGTGTTCAAAGGTAGTGTGACCTTGTTTGAAGTGACAGGTGTGCCTGCCTTGGGTGGGCAGGGCCACTGATAGAATGTTACTTCACCTCTCTAAGTTTCTGTTACTTTAACTGAAAATAGGGATAACAATAATATCATTTTGGTGGTTGTTTGGCTGATTCAGTGGGGGAAAATTAATATGTTATAAAGGCTTAGGACAATGTATGATAAAATAAATACTAAATCATGATATCATCATTGTAACAGTAACAGCTGAGCATAACACGTATTGGATAAGTCAACTCTCCTATGGGTATTTCTCCCCTGAAGTCTTTGACTTTCCAGGCACCCATCATCGGCTGCTCTGTAACTGTGTTTCTGTTCACCGTCTAGCCACTTATCAGACAGGATTCCCAAAGTCACTGATTAGGCAGCCTTGCAGGCGCCAACCTGTAAAAGAACTTGACTTGGTCACTATTGAGGAAATATTTGTAAAATAGTACAGCCAATAAGTGAGTATACTGTAGACTTTGAATCACTTTCAAAGAAAAAAAAAAAGCTTGCTCAGGGGTTAAAAATAAAAGCAATTCTGGACACACAATGTTAACTGCGTTTGGTTTAGTATTTGGAGAAAGAAATCCCCGCTCTGAACAGGGCAGAGATAAGCGCCTTGACTTGCAATAGATTAAGAGGCCTGCAACAGTGAGAACAAGCCCGTCTAAGGCGCGCCCTGAGTGCCACCACATTTAGATGTAAGATTAACTGCTGCCGAATGGTGCAGCGGCTGTTTGTTTTATGAAACAATCGCTAATGACATTAAACAGACGGAGCCCCTTCCAACATGATTGTTCATTTGTGATAAACTGAGAGAAGCCCACGAGAGATTGAAAAAGAACACTCATAAGTGCTTCATTTTGAGACCCTCACAGCATTCTATTAGAGGTGACAATTAAGGGGAATGAATGGCAATCGAATGCAGAGCCCATTTAGACCAAGACACGAGGTCTGTAGCAGTGGACCCTTATAAGTTTGTTCTTGTTATATTTACATTAAGGCTCAAAGGATCATGAGTTCCTAACCAGTTATCCAAGGCTTTTTCTTTCTTTCTTCTGTCTTTTTTCCTTCTGTCTTTCTGCGTGTTTTTAGAATGCTGCGCATCCGTGCATGTCTCCTACCCTCCAAGTTCTGGCTGTCTGCAGTGGGTAGTAAGCAGTCGCTCTATTAGAGAGTGCTATCTATTAGTTCAATTAGACCTTAGACATGTACTTTTTAATGCATTTGAAGCCTGATTTGATTTGGGTCCAGTCATTTAAAATTAAGAGAGCAGAGCGGAGCGCCGCACCATGCTGCAGAGATATCTGTGGCTCTGAAGTCTTAATTACAAATCCAGATAAGGATTACACAGGACTGTATCTCCCTAAACCACAGGTATTTGCTAATAGCTGAGAAGCAAGAGGTTGTGATTCTGTATTTACTAATTCATGCTTTTGCCTTTGCATTTTTATTGAGCTTTAATATTTTGGTTGGAGACAACCCCATTTGAGCCAGCGTTGGTCTCATGTGGGTAAAATTTCAAATAAGCCTCCCTCACATTTTTTCATTATTTCAGTCTAGCTAAAAATTGAAATAGTGTTTATTTTTTTTAAATTGTCAAAGGCCATGTTGCAGCATTAAGCTTTTGTTTTATACACAAAGAAATGTATTAATGAAAAGTGTTTTAAGTGCTGATTATTGAGATGGTTTGTTTTGAAACACAGGCCTTTTCATAGCAGCTCACACTTCATTGTGCTCCATGAAAGACACTCTAAGTAGGGGTTGTCAGTCTCCCATCAGAAATAGAGTAGCGCTGGGGAACGGAGCCATTTAGAGTGTCACTCAAGCAGGACTAATCTAGAGTAGATATCTTATAAATAACCAGGAACGGAGAGAAAACAAATCATCCCCCTCCCCACACCGGAGGGAGCTGAGAAGATGAGAGCAGAGAAGAAAGAAATCTTGATAATAAAGATTTACAGTTGGAATTAGTGAGGTGTTTTGAGCAGGAATCACCATGTCCAGTTGCAGTGAGGACCTTTGGAGAGGAGTTGAGGAGCACCCCACTGGAGAGAGTCTCAGATGGGTACCCCACAAGTGACTCATAACAAAAAATGGGTTCATGCTCACCCCTTTCTGTCTGTTCTCTGACACCTGCTTCCTCTGGAACCCCTGAGGCATGCTCTATATTGGTAATGCCCACTTTTGCCTGTGAAGGGATGGCGGGTTATAAGGGGCACACGCCTAACGGGCTCTGCAGCCTTTATCTCATTCCATAATATCTAAGGGTGATGCCGGCTTCTTTGGCACTAGCCTGTGCTTCTGCTTGGGGCTCTCCCAACACTCCCTGCCTTGACTTTTAAATCAGCTTGGAGGAAACCTCCCTCGGGCTCCAGGAGTGTTTAGATGCTCCCGTTCTGAGAGCTGTATGTGTTCAAAACTAAGTTTTTTGAGCTTCCAACTGGTGGCCACAGGAATGCAGATGCCTAGGGATGCCTCCCTGATTAAAACCAAAGTCCCCCTCTTATTCAAGGACCTAGTATTTCCTGGGCTTTTGAGCCGGCCAGCTAACATAGCATTCTGTTATCCTAGAACACAGGGAAGAGTATGTTTTTATTTTGCTATCTCCCTGTGCTTCAGCTGTGATAGTGTTGCAAGAGGAGACAGGATTTTATTGAAAGCTGGAGCTCTCCATTTTATTGCTCTGAATTCCCCATTGCATGCTTGTCAGCTAAAGCAGATGCTATCTACATTTTTTTTTCAGATGAGAAAATTAAAGTGTGCAAGCTTTCCTTACTTCTGGCAGTGGGAAGCTCCCTTTCTCTGGGGTACGTCAGGATCCTGGAGATACTACCTGGAGAGCCGAGCACTTCAGGGCCCTGGGAAAGTTGTAATAGACTCACTGTTCCCTGAAACCAGCCAGGGTTGGACGACATTTCCAGATTGTCACTATTTACTACCAGGTTTAACTATAATTCTTAGAATCTACAGGTGCAAACAGCCCCTGGCATAGAAAGGTAGAAATGCCTTTGACTATTGTAAATTACAAAACACATCCTTAGCATGAAAATGTACTCTATTTCTTGTTGTCTGTCATTGATCGTTTATACCTAAGAGGGAAGTTCCAGTTCTAGAAACATCTATGAAGTGTTTTCACCAATCAAGTTCCTGATAGTTTAAGGAACTGAAGATGGGGCAGGGTTTGAAAGCATGTGGTGAGTTGAAAGCCATTCTTCTCTGGCCTGTGGGAACTGGCATGATAAATGTAAATAAAAGGGAATTTCATTTTCTCCAACAGCTCTGTATGTGCTGCCCCATGCGATGGAGACTATGCATCTGTATACACGATTAATACTTAATGTGACATTCTATATCAATTCTATATCAAAGCTTTGTGACACGTAACCGACAGCGATGCATTTGTAGTGTAAGTCATTAGGGAAACTGAGGCTGCTGCTCCCCTGAGGAGGTTAGTTAGGCAGCACAGTGATGCCTTGATTGGTAAAACAAAGAGCAATACAAAACAAAGCACATGATGCAGACCTTGGACGATTCACTGTCATTTATTCAACAAAGTGTTCTTCTGCATAAGTGAACATGTAGCATCTGACTTGGGGATATGAAATCTAGGGTTCCTGCCTGGGTATGGCAAAGATATATGGTGTCTTACATTCTCTCGTTTCCTCCTTGAAGAGGAGCCATGCAAGTTGCTACTGTTCTGTAAAGATGGAGACTTAGAAGGAAGCACGATTTGTTCACTGGTGTGCAGTTTTGAAAACAGCCAAGTACAATTTCATTAAGAATATTTTTGTTGGAGCCAGAGGGAGTGGACATGTGCAGTGAAATTGTATTTGCCAACTCTGACAGGGCTGATCATGATAGGGATGATACACACATGAACTCACAATGGCTGTGACTGCATGTCTAAAGCCTGCACAAGATCAAATCTGCTGCAATCCCAGCACGGGTCAGAGAGGAGCTCACCAAGGTCCACTCCTCACTGAGGAGCTTTTGGCAACTGATGGCTTTTGAGGAGGAGGACTGTTTGCTTCAGGGGTGTGGCTCCTAAGAGACTGACTACCCATGCTCCAAAAAACAGCCCTATACCCATGCATAGACAGACAGCACTAAGTGGACTCTGTGGTTTTTTAAGTACACATAATGTGGGGATATATTTTATCCAAACATATTTTATGCATGTATGAATATTAAATAAATAATTTAAAGAAAAGAACACGAGATTGAGAAGGAAAAAGTAGTGGTGGGAAATGCAGGAATTGGAGGGAAGGAAAGGATTTGCCCCAAATATATTATGTGCATGTATTACATTATCAAACCACAATAAAATGGCTATGAAAAATCACAGTATCTTAATGAAGAAGATGGATGAGCTAGGGTCAAGAATGACCTTGGGATCCATAGTGCGTCTCTATGCAGCCTCCACCTCTGTGTTGCTCTTGGTAAGTGTGTTCGGGCACATCTGAAATGCACAACACGACGCTTTCCTGTCTTTCTCCCATACTCTGTTATAATCTGCCTCTCTTGGGGAGGTTCAGTTATGTGTAGTGAGTTTGATGTCCCTCTTGTCATCTTGGAATATCTGTTGGGTGGATGGATGGCTGCATTCCCACCTGTGTCATCGGTTCTCAATTATCCATTCTAATGGAGTTGAAATAGGAGAGGAACATTTGAGAGGAAATCCACAAATCACTGACAAAGTCCCTGTGATCCATTCCGTTCAACCCCTACCCCCAGCAGATCTTCTGCCATCACTGATACACCGTGACAACAAAGGCGACAGGTAAGTCTGTCTCTCTGGCCTTAGATGCTGAGCAATGATACTCCAAGTTAAGGGTTGGCTATGTGTGTAAATGGTGGGGAGGTCCCAGTGATCTCAGAATCTTCACAACAATGATTAGGGCTAACTAATTCATTGTTAGTGATTGAAATTTGGGGTGGGTGGGTCTTGTTGTTGTTTTAAGGAGTTGCTGATAAACTCAAACCAGGGGAGTAACAGGAAAGATATTTCCAGGTAGACACTATTAATTTTGCAGGGGATAGACCAGAAGGAGCATCCACTGGAGTTAAGTCTCAGCCCTTTCTTTTCTTTTGTAAAAGACAGGACTGACAGGTGTGAGGTGTGCAAAGGGCCATGGGGAACTGTGGGTTCCTTGGGAGCCAGGCCTCTGGAACAGGATCAAGGACATATTTCTTCTCATTCTTACACTTCCGGGCTATTGAAAGGACTTTTGCCTGTCTCCTTTAAATCGTCCAGCTGCAGACCAGTAACTTACTTTTGAAAGCTCTGATGGTTTGGAAAGAAAAAAAAAAAAAAAGACAATAAAATCATCATGGTTTTGACTAAAGGCCTGGAAGCAACATAGTAGGATAAGCAGATGCTAAATGGAGGTGGTATCACTGAATGAAATAGTCATAGCAGAGGAGGGGTGGCTCCCAGAAGTCTGGCTTTATGTCCCATGCAAAATTACTAGTGACTGTCTAGCCCAGTTCTCAGTAAATGAAGACTGTGTGTGTGTGCACACAGCCCTTCAACTCTACCCAACCCCATGAAGCTCAAAACCTACATTTCCTGCAGTCGGGTATGAGACTGTAACAACTAAGTCTCCGCTGCCTCCAAATAGTTGTTTTCATCTAGAAAGCCATGTAAGAGCTGGGTTTATTTTTAATTTACAATACTATGTGCTTTGCTCAAGAACCATATGAATGTAAGAATAGACATACTTTTATGTATTTTTAAAACTCTTATAAAATATGCAGAAAACCCAAAAGCACCCATGGGATTAATTTTTTAGAAATGGAACATAACCCATCGATTTATGCTATTATTATGTGTCAATTAAAAATAAAATAAAAGCAGGGCATGCGGCTCACACTTTCAATCCTGGCACTCAGAAGGCTGAGGCAAGAGGATGCCTGTGAGTTTGAGGACAGTCTGGGTTACATAATGAATCCAAGTCAGTCTGAACTAAAGAGACCCTGTCTCAAAAGCAAAAAATGAAATATAATTAACAACATTTTTAAAGCAGAGTATAGTCGTGATGCAAGCAGTGGTACAATTAGCTAGTTGAAATTCTTATTGATATTTTCTTATCCATCTTTATTTTTTTGTAAGGGAGGAGTCAATGATGTTACTAATATGTACTTTGAAAATGCCCTTTGGGGTGCATCACGCAGGATGGGGGAAGAAAGGAATGTAAGTGCTGGAGGATCAGGAAGAGAGCTATGGAACACTTCCTTCTGCCCATGACATGACAGTGCACTCATAAGATGCAGCTTCCTGAGTAAGATAGCGCCCATTACCATTCACAACCAGGGTCTCACTCCCCACCCCCAAGTCCAGGAGCTCTTGGTGGTGTAATGGCTGTTGAGGCAGGCAGATTCATTTGTCTTCAGGAGTGTAGTCACCAGTAAATGGCCTATGCTCAGATAAATATTTCCACCCTGATATTTACACAAGTAACCCCTATTAAAATCTGAGAATCTGACGGATTCTCATATATAATATATATATATATATATATATATATATATATATATATATGAGCACAGACATGCAGTTCTAAATTGTCAATACAAACTACTGGAGACAAGAGACAAGTTTATGAATTCACAGAAACTTCTCATTGGAGATATTCTGCATCTCTGAATATACACATTTATGTATACACATGTGTATGTATGTGTATATATGTACGTATGTGTGTGCACATCTGTGTGTATGAGAGAGAGAGAGAAAGAGAGGGAGAGAGAGAGGGGGGAGAGAGAGAGAGTTGTGGACATGGCTTTCATTTATCATTCAGCCATCCTAATCAGTAAGGTCAGTAGGTTGTACAGACAGCAAAGTCAAATGTAACATTTTGATTCAGGGAAATAAGTCATCAAATTGGAATAAGCTGAGCTTTGCTCCCTATGCTGGCCTCTTTTGGATTCTGATAAATTTGAAACTTGAATGGAAAAAACAAAGCAGCAATAGTGGGAAAGATAGCAAAATTTTCTGTTTTTCCCAGCAGCTGCATGGAGTCAGGGTTAGCACAAACCCATCTCATAGGGGAAGAGCCTGAACCAGATAAAAGGAAAGCAACAAACCTTGATGCGGCCAGTTTTAACTTTACTGCCCAGTTGTTTTCATCTGAAGATGATAAGCTGGAGACATTGCTCAGTGTAGGACAATTGTCTGGAATGTCTAAGACTCAAGGTTCAATCCCAACACGGTAAGGAAGAAAGCCTGAGAAAACCAGATCTTTAGCAATGTGGTCCAGATGCAGAGGGCCTTTGCCCTTTGCTTCAGGAAACAAACACATATAAAAGTACTGAATTGTTCCTGGGTTCCTCGGGGTGGCTCCAGAGGTAAAGGTGCTTGCAACTAAGGCCCAGGCCTTGAGTCCAATTCCTGGACTCATATTGCGGATTGAGAGAGCCATCTCCCACAAATTGTCCTCTGACTACCACAAGCTCACTATGGCAGTAGTGTTCCAGTCCCTCGTGCATAAGTAAAGAATAGACAGATAGATAGATGGATGGATGGATGGATGGATGGAAGGAAGGATGGAAGGATGGATGGAAGGATGGATGGATGATAGGTGTAGCAACATAAAAGATAAGAATTAATTCCTGTTCTGTATTTTGTCAACTTCTGGAACAGCACCCCCCACCCCAGTCTCCTGTAGCAGTTGGGCTGAACTCTCCTACCTGTTATCTCTTCCATCAGAAATGTATTCCCTATTACTAGTGCCTGTGACACCACTGTGGAACTTTCCAGAAACTTGAAATGTGTGTGACGTTTCTTTGTGCAGAAAGGAAGTAGAGAAAGGAAGATACTGATTCTTGCTGTTAAATCGAAATCAAATCCTGCTTTTCCAACTGGCTTCATGTCTGAAAGCTGTCCGGCTGATGAATGGGAGTAACACCCACATTTTGAATTGCCTGAATAGTCTAGGGATGAAAGGCCATGTGAGGATATGGGGATATCAGCTGTTAGTTCAGTTGGTAAAGTGCTTGCTGAGTGTTCAAACCCCAGCCCCCATATAAAAGAAGAATAAAATAAAATAGACCAATAAGCCAGTGAGCTTGGAATAAGAGCATCTATTATCTTTATTGTGGCCGAAGTCCCCTTGAAGTCCAAACCAGGGGGCCAAGATGATGGCCTTTATCATGTCAAAGTGGTTGACCAGATGGCAAGGCCCATTCTATGTAATGACTCTCACTCTGGTGGTTTGTAATTTATGAAACTTTCTAATGGGAAATGGAGTTGGCTGCCAGCAAGCTCAGGCATGGCATAGATAGAACTTCTTCCAAAAATAAAGAAAAATCCAACCCGATACTCTTCTCCTAGACATGAGGAACAGTCTAAGAACACAAGATAGATTATCTGTGTCTATACTGGGCTTTGTTTATAAACACAGAAGAAAGATGCAGGGTGGGTTGTCTGGGGAAAGCTTTCTCCTTGACTTTCTAAAGAAAAAACATGCTGAGGAAGGCCTTTAAGGTCCATTCATGCCTCCCGGGGCAGGGAGTGATAAAGGGGACGAACGGATGGAGAGTGGGGACAGGCAGAGAAAAATGTAGAGAAATGTTTTGGGGGGAATTATGGGAACCTTTCACATAAATGGGCCTAGACAAAATCTTCCAGCAATCCAGTGGTGCTTCCTACTCCAACTCACAGATGTCTGAAGATGTTAGAGCAATTCCTTGTATTTCTATAACCAAAGGGTTTTTTTTTTACTAATTTATTTTTGCAATTAATTGTTTTCTTCTTGGAAGTGGATGGGTGTGCAATGTGGTATGCATGTGGACCCACGTGTGTTCATGCACATGCGTGTCTATGTGTAGGCCTGAAGTTGACTCCAGTGTCTTCCTCAATATCCTCTGTTTTATTTTTGAAACAGGGTCTCTCACTGAATCTAGAGATGGCTAACTCCAACTAATCTAGCTAGCCAGCTCACTCCAGGCTCTCCTGTCTCCACAGGGATCACAGGTGACCTACACACCTTCTCCGTGAGTGCGGGGGACCAGAACTCTGGTCTCCATGTTTGCATAGCAAGCATTTTATCTGCTAGCCATATCCTCACTCCCCTCATCCCTTGCCCAATCAAACCTTGTGTTAAGTTAGAAGGATGCTGGTGACATCCCTGAGTCTTCCACACAGTCCCTAAGATGCCGTCCCTTAGTGTGTCTCACTAGGGCTCTGAAGACTACTGGTTTTGATCTCTGGTATTTTTCTAACAGCACCACCTTGCTAAATTAGCCCCAGATGAACCCACAGTTTCCAAAGAACGTTGCTTGCTACAGAGCCACACACGGCCCCATTTCTCCTTGAGGTGTAAGGAGAATAAGAATAACCCATCCGCTCTTTGGTGTTGGGTGCCTTCGCAATCTGGCATGCTGAGATCCCCAACTCCCGGCTAAGAAATAAATCTGCCTTCAAATAGCAATGAGAGATCTGGGTAGGCATTTTTGAAAAGAGGTCCATGAAAGCCTACTGCCATGCTAGATGGAATCACGTGTGCTTGTGAACCGCTCAGAAAATGATAGTGTTTTCTGATCAGCTGGTTTTAGCTTTTAAGCTTGTATAGTGAGAAAATGGTTAAACAGATAGCCTTCTGCCTAGGCATTTCATGCATGTGCTTTTCTTCCTTGCTCAAAGGGCATCGGCGAAACACATGGTATTTCTCATGTGATTCAGGTGAAACAATTGAACTTGTTATGGCTTTGTGTGTGGGGGGGGTAGTGCTCTTTAGTAAAGAAAGATACCCCAGTGTGTTCTTCTGTAGTGGCATGGTGCCTGTGGCCTTCCTGATGTGTGTGACATTTGGTAAACTGCCACTGAAAAGTCTACTGTTAGGACACGGATTATCATAGAGGGTCATGGACTTGGGGACTTTTATTTCTTAGGCCAAGGTGCTGGAGTAGTGTATCTTGGAATGAACTGTATTTAAGTGGGGTTGGGGAGAAAATGTGCTTCGAGGGCAGCTATCCATAATCAGAATCTTGGGCTGACAGATTAAACACATCATGAGCCCTTAACGAATGGCCATTCTTTATAAGGTGGCATCTGGAGAAATAGGAAGGACATTTAGCAGAGAAAGAATGCATGCAGCCTGCTGAGGAGTTCCAGGTGGAGAGCTGGGCTAGCTGGATGGCTAAGGACAAGCAGAGCAAGCAGTCTGCGCTCTCCCAGGCAATGGCTGCCAGACTAGAAGCATCAGTGCCCTCTGTTGTTCATGGGAGAAATGCAGACGATGCCTGAGCAGGAGCCTGGTAGTGTCTGACTTGTAAACAGACCACCTCTGCAAACCAGGACTGTGCTGGAAGGAAGGGGAGGGGAGGGAAGGGAAGCAAGCCAGGGAGACAGGCAGGCAGGAGAGGGAGGGGCAGAGAGGCGGGGAGGCTAGCTTGTTGGTGGTGCAGTGTTTCACTGCCGTCTTCTAAATGCTGGAAGGATGGGATGACTATACTTCTTCCTGATTACATTTGTTAGCATAAGAACTATTCTTCAAAAGAAATATGGCTTCACTTTATTTTGTTTTGTTTTTTAGCTTATAAAACAAGTCCCATACTTTAGTTCAAACTGGCCCAGAACTCACTGTGTAGCTCAGCCTGATCTTGAACTTGTGGCATTCCTCCTGTCTCAGCTCCTGAGCTTCTGGGATTGCGGGCGTGACCCACACACCCAGCTTGAGGCACACTTCAGTTTAGCCATGGTGGACATGAGGTGAGCGATGGAAACTTCTCCCATTCATTCACTTTATTTACTGTCATCTTTGCTTCAATAACTCACAGTTGACACCTTGGGCTTTGATGAGTGTAATATTGCTAACGATTTCTTGTTTTTCCCCTTTCTCTAATTTATGCTTCTCAGCGTACATTTTACTTTTTACTCTATTGTCTACACAGCAAATATAAGGATCAGAAACTTATTTTACAATCTCAGATAACATTTAAACTAGTATTGCTTGGCTATGTGTTTTACTAAATTAAAGATTACTGAAGGAACGATAACTTCATTCAGGCGGATCATTTGGAATTACATTAAACAGCTGCTGGTGAGCAGCTGATGACATCGGAGACCATTCTGGTCTCCTCAGCACAGGGACTTTAGCAGGGCGCTCCCGGCATGGAGATCTGAAGAACACATTGTGCTCTGGAGACCCACACAGCAGGCTCCCCATGGTGTGTGTTGCCAAACACTGGACTCTAATCACTTTGTATTCAGTCACAGAGCCAGGAAGTCCAAATCCAGCCAAACAAATGCAGCCCAGCTTAGCAGAAGCAGCTTTAACAGGTGCTTCAGTGTGGTCTCAGGGAACCTGAGAGACAGGACAAACAGTTGAGGATAGTGGCCATCCTGTCTGTCTGCCCAGTGCACAGGATGGCACCCAGCCCTGAGCAGCAGTGCACCATGGAGGCCAGCTAATCGATGCCTAAGTGATGGTGGAACAATGCAAAAAAAAAAAAAATACACCTTAACTCTACAGGCCTTCTGCAAACAGACTGCTGCTGGGGCATCTGTAGCCTGCCCCCAACCCAGAAACAGAATGGATGGAAATAAAGTCCATGTACTGATAGAAACTAAAGGGGTTGATGAGTAATTTGACGTCAGCAGGTGCTGAGAATTGCCGGTGCTAACAGCAAATGAAACCGGACTGGCGGCTGTGCTGCTCTACGCCTGTCTGCAAGGACGGGTGGTACACCCCGCAGTGTGTGGTGATTTCTAGTCCACAAAGTCCACTTCACCCAGCCGTGGGTTTGTTTCTTCTTTGCCACATTCCAGGTGGCCCACCAAAATCAGGGCGCTTGAGGAAAAGTTCCCAAAATCCAGCTGATCAAGTGACATCTAACCAAACATTTCACTGTAGAACCACAGAGACAGGGTAGATGCCCCTTAGAGAGTGGGGAACCGGGGACAGACAGAAAAATGCCAGGGTTTACCTGCATACTCCAGCACAGAAATACTAGAGGAGAGCCAGGGGAGCCAGGGGAGCCTGTGTGCCAAGGGAGGGAGAGCTTCGGCAAAAGCAACCAGAAGCACTAAGTGGCAAACATTAGTCCGTAGTTCTGTTTATAGTTAGAATCATGTTCTGGCATTTATCTCTGCATTGGGGTTAATGTTTACTGACTGTCCTATGTGTTTTCATATATATATATATATATATATATGTGTGTGTGTGTGTGTGTGTGTGTGTGTGTGTGTGTGTGTGTGTGTGTGTGTCCCCATCAGGTTAGAGGAACTCGGCATGTTCTTATAAACTATTGAGCGTAGGCATTGGCAAGGGTATTTACAAGTGGGTTGAGAACTTATTGCTTATAACAGATCCAGCTTTTATCTGATGCTTCAGAAAGGTTCTCTCTCTCTCTCTCTCTCCCTCTCTCTCCCTCTCTCTCTCTCTCTCTCTCCCTCTCTCTCCCTCTCTCTCTCTCTCTCTCTCTCTCTCTCTCTCTCTCTCTCTCTCTCTCTCTCTCTCTCTCTCTCCCCCCTCTCGCACGCGCGCTCTGTATGTCTCTTTTCTCCTTTCCTCCTTCCCTCCGCTCTGTTCCATGGATCCTAGGACATAGTCCGTTCCAGCCATTGCTCTACCGTTGAACTACCTCCAGCCCAGAGTTGTTCTTTGTACTCTGTATTTGTTCACTGGTTACCCCATCTCAGCAGATACACTAAAGTTCCTAGGAGCATAACGGCCTCTGTTGTGTCTGTTGTTCCAAATATGTTATGGGATTCACAGCATCCTCTTCTCAATCAGTTATAGGGAATCGAGCCTCAATAAGGTTGATTAAATAAGTGTTCCATGTAATACAAGTAGAAAGGTAAAGTGTGAATGGAGTTCATGAGTCATATTTTGGTCGCCTGAATGCAAGTGTAAACCTTGAGTTACACCAAGTATCATTTCAATGGATGAGTAATATCTGAGGACTTGGATTGACCTCCTGTATGAGCTGTCCATTTCCTCACTGACATGTCAGTAGATCATGGCCTACGGAGAATGACTAGTCTCTCTAAGCAAGCCATTAGCTCACAGTGGAACCAGGACACTTTATTTTATGTGTGAGTTTGTATGTGTATGGGGCGCCCATATATGAATGTACCCGTGTTTGTGGATGTACACAGAGTGGAAGCCAGAGGAGGATTCCTCCTCTACCTGTCTCTGCAATCTTCCTGTCAGACAGGGTCTCTCACAGACCATGGAGAGCACTGTTATTGTGGTGAGGTTTCTGGCCAGCCAGATCCAGCCCTCTTCCAGTTTCTGACCACCCAGTCCTCAGGTAACAGGAGTATGTAGCCACGCCTGGCTTTTAAGTGGGTGCTGTAATCCAAAAGCAGGTCTTTATGCTGTGCATCAAACACTCTCACCCACTGAGCCATCTCTCCGGGCCTCCAGGCAGGATTCTATAGAGGCTAATCCACATGCATTTGGGTCCTGAGCATTTATAGATGCTGTGGCAGAGTCACTCTACCTGTTTGGAAGAAAGGACCATCACTATACCCCTTGCATCTAGGCCCCCTTCATTCCTCCATCAGGGATGCCTACAGCAACCAGATAGAAGGCCTGTGGCTGGGGGCAGAGGAGGGGAGGGAGCTGGCTCTCTTCCTATGTGGGTATAATGTCAACAGGGTTAGAAAGAGGCACAGGATTGAATGACCTTGTGAGGACCCAGCACCTCTGTCTTTCTTGATCATTCTCCACCTTAGTTTTTTGCTATTGTTGTTGTTGTTGTCTTCTGTTGTTTGTTTGTTTGTTTGTTCTGAGACAGGGTTTCTCTGTGTAGCCCTAGCTGTCCTGGAACTTGTCTTATAGCCCAGGCTAGCCCCGAACTCATGATCTTCCTCCTTTCACCTCCTACCAGTGTGTGTCATGACAACTAGCTCCTAAGTTTTTGAGGAAAGTTTTCTCACTAAACCCTGAGCTGAAGGGTGGAGTAGACAGACTATCTGGCCAGCCAGTCTCTCCCTGGGTTCCATGTTTCTGGGTCTCCAGTGTTGGAGTTACAGATGGGCACCACAAAATGCAGTTTTTCTGTGGATGTTGAGGATCCAAACTCAGGCATCCTTATAATAATTATCAAAAAAATCCAACCCAGAGCCCCATGCATGCTGGGTAAGCACTCTGCCACTGATCCACAGCCCAGCCCAACACTAGCAGGCTTGTTCTCCCGTGCTATTGTAACAGAGTGAAGAAGGATGGAGGTGTGTGTTGGGGGGGGTTCCTTAGATGGAGGAAGCCTGGTGGAGTGAGGTAACTGCTCTTCAGTGTGGCTCTGCTCCTAGGAATGGGTAAAATTTACCAAGCAAGGTAAATGTTTTCTCAGCGACCTTTTCAGAATCTATTACCCTGGAAAACTAACATCATTTACCTTGAAAATAGGCAAAATTACTAAATAAGATCATGCGTGTTTGGTCTTTTTGAAAGAGTCAGTCAATCTTACGTGTGTACTTGAATTTAATAGAACTAGCAACTTCATGAAATTTATCAATTCTTTCTAGCCCATATTATGGTTTCTTCAAGATAGTTTCCCTTCTGCTAAATCATCCTGAATTATTAATAATAATCTAAATCCTTTTGAATATGTTGTTGATAAAAGTTGGTGAAATGAGGTTGCATCTGGTTGTTTTAAGGGCAATATTTAGAATTACATGTAGACAGGTTTAACACATAACAAGCAAAATGCAGTATTGTGTTGGATGTGGATGGTGGTATGTTGTATGCATGTATGGGATGTCTATGGCGTATGTGTGTGTGGTACATGTGGGTGGGTAATGTGTGGTGTATGGTGTGTGTGTGTGTGTGTGCTGTGTGTTGTGTGCTTCATTTGTTTAATGAGCAGGCAGTTTCTAGGATGAGGGGCCAGTCTCTGTTGCAAGCATTTGACAGCTGTTTGAGGTCTCTAGGGAGGGGATGAAGGATCGGTGAGTACTTGATTATGTCTCCAGAAGTTCTCGGCTTTTATGTCCATCTATCCAGAGCTGCTCCTAGATTAGCCTTCATGCAGTCTGATCATCAGCCACAGATGATAAGAAGATAACAGTGTTCTGACTGATACCTTTAAAAAGGCATCTGTCTCACATTTCCCCCCATATTCAGATTTGCTTCAGTTTCTGTTCCCTGGCAAGACGAATGCACTCTGGAAACAAGTTTTCAGTAGTGAACATCCTGGGATGGTGGCTCCCTCCTGTTCAGGGTGCACAGTGTAGCAGATGTGAAATTGGCCTGAGTGATTAGGCCGCTTTTGCCTCTGACTGTAAATGTTTTGTTGTTTTGGTACTTTTCCCCTTTTAATTGGCCAGCTAAGACATGCCCTCCTTACCCGCTTCAGGGAAGCACTCAGTGATGTGGCAGAAAATTCACAGCCTTGAGCCACCCAGAGACTCACATCCCAGGCTGGTCACTCACCGCTTGGTTCTCTTGGGTATAGCAGCATCTGGATTTCACTTCTTTCTTTGTGTTTCTTTGTCACCATCACCACAGCATGTGTTTTAAAGACACTGTGAAGTCGAGATAAGATGACATCTGAGTACAAGAGGTCATGCTGGTTTCCACCTTATTGACTGTGTTTGAGGTTACACAGAGCAACACAGGTCCATTCTTCAGCCCTACCCTAAAGACAGGGCTCAGCAAGTGGATTCCACTCCTCTTCAGTCTAAACTCCCAGCCAAGCCCTAAATTCACTAAACGTTCTACAGTGCTTCCTTCTTTCCAGGGAGTAGAATGCATTTCTTATGTAGGCCGTCACCTCATAGAAGAGTGAAAAACTAAAGATAACTCAGCATGTGAGTCAACAACAGTAGCCGTTGTTATGTGTGTAGGAGGTCCATTGTGTGTGTGTGTGTGTGTGTGTGTGTGTGTGTACACAAGATGGCATGGTGCATGTGGGTGACATAGGTCAGTATCTGAGCATCTTCCTTAATCATTCTCCACCTTATTTTTTGAGACAGGGCCTTTTGGGTAAACTAACTGGCCAGTGAGTCCCTGGGACCCTCCTCTACCTCTCCAGTGCTGGGGATGTGTGTGGGCACCGAGACACAGTTTGGTTTATTTGTTTGTTTGTTTTCTGTGGGTGTTGGGATCCAAAGTGAGGTCCTCATGCTTGTACAGCAACCCATAGAGCCATCTCCTCCTCATATCTAAAAATGACAGTCACTCCTCTCCAAGATGACATTTATAGACGTACAAAATAGAAAAGGAAGAGTTACATGACTTTCTCAGGAATAAACTTACAGAAAGGGGAAATGAATGGCATAGAATGTCACCTAAGCACCTACTGGATTAGTTTGTCCTCACTGTTGTGACAAAAATTCTTTGTATGGCCCAAGTGACTTCTGAAAGAAAGAGCTGATTTTGGCTTTACTGTTCCCAAGGAGTATAAGTCCATAGTGTCAGGAAAGCATGGCAGGAAGCACCAGGAAGGGTGGCATGAGCAGGAAGCAGAGAGGTCAATCCTAAATCACAAACATGAAGCAGAGACAGAGAGAGGGAGAGAGAGAGAGAGAGAGAGAGAGAGAGAGAGAGAGAGAGAGAGAGAGAGACACCTGAAGTAAGGTGAGTCTAGGGACTCTCAAAGCCAAACTTCAGTGTTGAACTTACTCCAAAAAGTCCACATCACCTCATCAAACACCTCCACTTATTGGGGGCAAGTGTTCAAATACCCAAGGCTAAGGGGGACATTCTCTTTCAAACCACCACACTCACACAGTAACCCTCTTGGCCTGTGTGCAAATAAATAACATGGGAAAATAGAGGCCACCTCAGCCTTCAACTAAAGATGCCAGGAATTCTAGGGCGGGCACCATCCCTGTGAGAGAGCAGACCTGGTTAAATATTTTTAAATGAATTTAAAAAGGGAAAAAAGAACAGAACAGCAAAATTAAGAAGAAATGAAAATTCCAGGGAGTGCTACTGTCTTTCAGAGATGCTCTTGAAAATGAGTTCATGAAGAAAAATCAAGATCCCCCAATGAAGTCCTTGGATATCACCAGCAGCTTCTTGAGGGACTTAAGACTGCTTCCATAGCAAAGTAGGCCACAAGGTTGGTAAATAGAGCAGAAGCAGAGAAATGTATCCTAACAAGGAGCCAAAATTAAAACCTTAGTGAATGACAGAAAAATATCTGTACCTGTTTTTCACCTGGAGAGCCAAGCGAGTGGGTAGAGGGGGATTGTGAGGCCATTGTGCAGGCGGATGGCACTCCTATGGCAGGAGGCCAGCCATGCTGCCATCAGCACAGATGGAAGAATGAAACACATTTGCCACCCAAAAGAAACTATTCATAGGTAACACAGCGTGTGTCACCAGGGGTAGACAGAAAAGTAGGAAAACCTACAAAAAAAATGCCTCTGCAGTCCTATGTGTGCACATCTTTTAAACTTTAGTTTTTATGATTTGTGTATGTTGAAAGTACTTGACCCAAATCTGTACATTGTGGGCACTGGTGAGCCTCTGTGTACAAGAGCATACAGGGAGGCATGCATGTGTGCACAGTCACGTGCTAGCTTTAGGTGAGAGATGCAGTTAGAACATCATGGGAGTGCCCACAGGAGCCTTGTTTAGCTGGTACCTCCTAAGGAAAGGATACAGGCTCGCATTTCCCTTGCTTGTAAATATTTAGTTTGGCACTTAGCTTGGTGCTAACAACAATGTGTTAAATGCCTGCCAAATATAGTATAGATAAATTGACTCGACACCCCAAAGTTTAGTATTCTCTGTTAAATTGCTGTTTCTTCAGACAATGAAGCAGAGGAGATTGCATTTACTGTCTCAGTTGCTCTCTTCCTTTCTTCTCTGGATTCTCTCAACCCTCTTCACTTTGAGAAAAAGAAGACTGTAATACATGACAGGTGAACAGAGCTACACTGCATGCCAGTCATATTCAGGGCATCATAAGCACTGGTACCCAAGGGCAGTAAAGATAACGACCAAGAGCAAAAGCTGGGTGCTCTCTCAACAGGATGAGTATATTTCTTCTAGCTGCCTACTATGAAGATTACAGAGCCTCATGGGGTTGGGATGTTAAAGTTGTGAATCCCGCTAAGTCAGATGACGGCAGATTTTGAGGACAGAGTTAATTTGTTGTTAACTGGCAGCACTTGCAATGTTGTCTGTGATGAGCAGGACCCATGGCCATCAGGGTTGGTGACAGTGGTGGTAATGACACACCTAGGCAGCCAAAGGTGGTGTGAGTTAGTGCAAGGTGGCTTGCATTAAGTACCCCCCAAAAAACAAATGGAATCGTGTCGAGAGCTATTTTCTATTTGGTGTTTTGGGGTCGAAGACTTTCTGCAAATACATTCCTGTTTGTGGGGAAATTTTAACCAGTGTTCTGTGTTAAATTTTCCTGAAGACTAGTAATATCTTTGTTTCCTTCACATAGCCAGGAAAAAAAATGTGAGTTTATTACCTAGATATTTATTCTAGTGCTCCCCCCATGATACCAGTGGTTACTACCTACCTGGTCTTATTTTATTTCAACCATGCTGGCACACTGTCCTATTGATGAGAGCAAATGCACAGATTGTGGCTGTTTCCTTGCTTGTTTGCTGTCCGCTGAACACCTCACGTACTGGATTTGAGGAAGGGCTACATTTTCACAGTATGCCACTGTCACAGAGCTGTGCCGTTTTGGATTTGACAGCACACCTCTTTTCTGGGGTACAGCTAGCAGCCTCACGCTGTGGCTCTCTAATGACACCCGCACGGCACTGCCTTGACAGAAAGGGGAATTCACCCCATTAAGCAAATGTTTTGGAGGTGCCGTACCTTGTTGGAGGTGAGAATTCAATCCTTAACAGCTGAAGTGAACCTCTTGGCTTCTCAATCACTGTTGAACACACTTTGTTGTCATCGGAGAACATGGGGAACCTTCTCTCTGGGGAAAATACCCCACCCAAATTGGAAGTCTAAGGGTCTTTTTAATTATCTAAGCGAGTCCAACAGCAGAGGGCGATGTGAATACAACATTTTAAGTACTTTTTATATGTATAGTTTATTTGGGGTGTGTAAACAAATAAACCTGCTTTATGTTTATTATGATACAATTCTTTATTTTTTGTGGAAGATTCTTGGGGCCTGGTAATTGAAATCGTACTCCTTCTCTATCTCACTCTATTTCTGTGTTTTGGCAAAGAATGAAAATGTTACAAAACTATTTCTGTTCAAGCAAATGGGATTTATTGAGTTTCTACTCTATGTCGAGAATCACATTAAAGGTTAGAGGAAGCTAGTACAAGACTCAGCAAAGCCTCATGAATGGAAAGAGTGATTGGCCAACTGCTGTGTACAAGGCACAGTGGAAACAATTGACATCAACTAGACAGTGCCTGTCCTTAAGGAGCAGACAGTCAACTGGAGAAATCTAATCCTTCGCCATCTGCAATTAGATATTATCTAATTTGCCATGAACACTTCTTCCCAAATCACTTCTAGAGACTCTGCCCAGAAGTGGCCTTGTCCAACCCAGCCACCAAGCTGTAAAGCTATTGCCTTCTTTGCGCAGGATGTGAGGGCCAGGGCCTACATTGCCTGTGCAATGGCAGGGCCGTGCTCCCGCATGCTTAGGGGTGCTCCTTACACACCTGGTTTTGGTGCAGAATGTAAAAATCAGGGCAGCCTAGAGGGTTTGAGGTAGCTTGAGAACAGATCTGTGTTCCAGTGTAAAACTCCTCAACTCTGTTTGCAGCAGTGGGAAATACAGGGCACCTGTGTGAGAGAGCATATGGAATGGGCTAGAAACGAAGAAGAGAAATGGAGGGAAATCAGTGTAACTGCTGATCAGGACATCCACTTGCTCAGAACGTTAAGATTATGGAGGCGATGTGGGTCAGAACCAACGGGATGTAAAAGCTGACAGATGTGAACCTGCATACAAAAGTGGGGTGTTCTTCTCATGACCCAAGGGGTCACATTCATTCATCACTCACCTGATAGAAAATGCGAAGCTGAAGACTGGTGCCCTGTGCTGTACCCATCCATCTACTTAATAAGGAGACACAGAGCATCTACGCTCTGCGAGGTCCTAAGCTCGTTTCTGAGCATCCAGAGATAAGGCTTTCAGGCTCACAGGAGAAGTAAAAATACGCACAAGAAGATATGAAAATGCAAAACAATGGGGAGACAAGATGCCCCCGGGGAGGAGGTGACCTTTCTTGGTTTCCATATGGAGGTGAGACCCCCAGGGGCCAGAAGGTACACACAGGGGTATATCCTGGAGTCAGGAGTGTTGGGAGGGTACTCTGGCGGTGATGTTTAAACCTGAGGATCTACATGTGAACTGTGAGCAGACATAGAGAAATCATTGCAATATAAATTACTCAGACCCTAATGAACTTCAACTCTCTGGTGATGTCCCCTCTGTGGGGACTACACTCTGCCTATCTGGTGCTGCTCCATTTTTGTTGGGTGAGTGTGAAAGAAGTGACTCTAGTAGGGACTATGACAACTCAACATTCTGTGCAATAACCAAATTCAGCAGAGGGTTAACATTCAAGTTCTTCTAAGGGAGCAGTAAACTTCAGAAGGGGTGAAGCATGCCCACATTGCCCACATTTCCACTATCTAGCTAGTCTATTGTTACACACAAGCCCCTTCCACAAGTGTGGCACGGTACGTTTAGAACACCTTTAATGAGTGTGAGCCTTCACACAGGTATGCTACTGTCTGCCAACAATTTCCAGGCATGAGGAAAATGCTACACATAAAAATTCAAACCCTTCGGGTCCCTAAAAAGTCTTTAGCTACTCTGTCTGTTGTATAGAAAGAGCTATCTATGCCCAGCATCTAAGGGTGAGTTACTGTTTCTTTCTTTTTTCTCTCTTTCTTTTCTTCTTCTTCTTCTTTTTAAATGTTGAGCACGTTCCTTTACAGGGCTTAGAAATCTTTCTGGTCCAATTGAACAAGAAAGGCTTCCTCTTGTGCCTTTTTTTTCTCCAGGCTGATGAAGCCTTATAGAAATGTAAATTCAGTGTAAGAGGAGCTCTCTCAGGAAGCTTGTGTGGGGCTGGCTCTTCTCCCTGCTCTCTTGTAAGAGAAGTCCCTGATTCTGCTGCTGTGTGCATCTCGTGTGCAAGGGCATTTAATTAGCTACAAGTTACAACAAAGATGTTTGAAAGGAGAATATAACCCTGGTACACATGCCTTTATTTTCATTTGGCGAACAGCTAGGTGTTTAGCTCCCTTATCAAGAACTGCATGGGTTGCTGGGCTAAATTGGGAACATCTCCACACTGTTTGACAAATAGATTTTTTTGTAAACTGATTTAGCCTTTCCATTGTTTGCATTTCATTATATAGCGGACTTCATGTCACAAAATCGGTATTCATTCAAAACTGAGAATTTAGAGATAGGACTGTAGCCTGATTGAAAAAATATTGCACAGGTCAGGCCCATTAAGCCTAGAATAATCGCAAGGGGCTGGTCTTCAGCAGAGAAGGGGCTACTGTGGCTGAGGCCAGGAGCCAGCTGGGGACTTGACATGAGGCTGTGGATGTATTTACACAACGATTTGCAAAGGGTGGTGGGAGTGGTGCAGGAGCCTATGACAAACTGGACAAGAGACAGGTTAATCTTTGAATCTTATGTCTCCTCCCTCATCCTCACCCCCATGGTGGGATGCACCGAGGATGGTTTTTAACAGTTGAGTTGTGTCTTGTTTGGTTCTGAAACACTGGCTCAAAAGAGCTTGCAGATGGTCTGTGGTATATTGGGAAAGGCCATAGCTGGGAAGTCGACTTTGAAGAGAGTGTTGCACAGCAAACCTTGAGATTTGATCATGCCTGACATCATCCCAGAGTCTCTGCAGGTGCAGCCTGAGAGTGTACATCTCCAGTTGAAGATGAGGGTTGAGTTTGAGATTCACTATACAAAGTTTATGGCAAAGGGTCAAATTACCTGTCCGTGTGTGTGTGCATGAGTGCAGGGTGTGGCATAGGAATTGAACCTACGGCTTTGAGCTGTCTCCCTGAGCTCCAGCCCTGGACAGCCCTTTCCATTGCCTGCCTCCTATGGGAAGTACAAAAAGTTGCAGAGGGCAGTTATGTGTAAGATTTGTTTCAGTAAAAATAATTTTTAAGCCGGATGTTGGTGGTGCATGCCTTTAATGCCAGCACTCGGGAGGCAGAGTCAGGCGGATCTCTGTGAGTTTGAGGCCAGCCTGGTCTACAAAGTGAGTTCCAGGACAGCCTCCAAAACAATACAGAGAAATCCTGTCTCTAAAAACAAAAACAAAAGCAAAAAAATTAAAGTAAATGGTCAAAGCCACATGTCTATGACATCTTATTCTTGCTCATTGAGAATTCTCCTTCCATCTTTGAGGCCCTGCTTTCTGTACTTGTCTGGTGGTGTTGGGGTTACTAATGATGACTGGAGTGTTGTCTTTCTGACAGGAAGCTTATCTCTTAGGAGAGTTATACAAACCTGAGGGAGATAGTGTTAGCTCTTAGTTGAGGTCTCTGTTCTGGAAGCCTTTGCTGACCCCCTAAGATGAACAAATATTAGAGATGAGTAGAAGTCACAGGGGCAGTAGGAAGAGAAACATTGGTGTATGGCCAGGAATCTGCCCTGTTCCACTTAAAAATTTAAATATTTGTGAGTGAGCCCCCACTCTCACCGCTGGTCTGATAAGTAATTCATTGTGCCTCTGTCAGTACTTTTCCATTGCTGGGCCTATTGATTTCCCAAGTTCTGTCTGTTGTCTTCTGTTAGATAAATAAACTGCTCACATTGTAATGTCATTCAAACAAGTACAGTTATAAGAAAAGGCTGGGCATAGGGCTCAGTGGTAGAGCTTTGGCCAAGAATGAGGTCCCATGCTCCATCCCCATAGTAACAGGAGGAAGAGAAAGAAGCAGGGAGGCGAGGCAGGAAGAAGAGGAAAGGAGAAAGGAAGGGAGGAAAGGAGAGGAGGGAGGAACTGAGCCCAGGGTTTCACACATGCTAGGCAATTGCTCGACCACAGAACTTTAACTATAATCTGGTCAATAGATGGATCGCTTGCTCAGTTAGTTGTTAGCCCAGGATGTCCAGGAACTCACTGTGCAACCTGGGCAGACTTTAAGCCTGTGGTAATTGATCTTCCCTACTGCCTTAGAGTTTCCATCACTGGGTACATGGGTTTGCACCTCTCTGCCTGGCTTAAAATATACTCTTAAATTATACTCATGCCTTGCTGGTCAGCGTTGTGGGACTTGCTGGCCTCGCCTTGACAGTATTGCATTTATATCGGTTAAGTTTCCTAGATGGATATTGAAATTTTGGTTCCCAGGACAATGTCACTCACAAATGGTTTTCAGTTAACCTGACTCTGTTTCCTCACCTGCTTCCTTCTCCTTTCAACAGTGGCTGCAGTTTACAATTACCAGTTGACTTCACCCTTAAAGTGTCATTGGGTAGTTGCCCTCACACCTATTCTTACTCAGAGGGTTGGGAATCCATTCTGCAACAGCCTTCAGGCAATACCTTTAGGGAGCTAGAGCACCACATTGGGGGGTCTCTGTTGAACCTTGGGAGTGTTGCCCTAGATTCACAACCTAAGAGGAGACATCTTAACAACAGAACCGACCAAGCCCCTGAAGTCCATTGTGCTAGTGACTTAGCATCTCACACATGTCCCTGACATTTTTGCAGCTTAGCATATTTTTCATGGGCCATTTGTAAAGATTACCCTTTCATTTACATTTGCACAGCTCACAGTAGTCTTGCATAACACGTTTATTTCTCAACATATGCTTTTTGGAACATTTTTCCTTACAAAGTAAGCAGAAGGGGGGGGAATGCTCTTTACAAAAAGATCTTCGTGTGCATGTGTGTGCGTGTGTGTGTGCTTGCAAATGCATGCCCTTGAGTATGTATGTGTCCTTGAGTATGTATGTGTCCTTGAGTCTGTGTGTGTGTGTGTGTGTGTGTGTGTGTGTGTGTGTGTGTGTGTGTACCCTTGATTGTGTGGGTTCTCACAGAAGCATTCAGTTTGCTTCAGCAGGAGTTACAGTTCATTCTGAGCCACCTGAAATAGGTGCTGGGAATCAAGCACTGACCTTTTCTTGACTGCACCTAATCTCCTATCCACTTCACTAACTGATTGTTGTAATACACAATAAGAACTGAGACCTGGGAATTTCTAAGAGCCCAAAGCCAGTCCCTGTAGAGCTACGGGTAAAAGCAGGTCACCCCAAACCAATCCATGCCTCTTTTTTTCCATGTTGGTGATTGTATATGGGACCTTACACACAGGCAAAGCATTTTTCCCACGAAGCAACATCTCCAACTCGATATTAGTATGTTATTAGTATGTTTGGCTTTTTCTTGGTTTAGTTTGGTAGCTCTGGAGCTTGAACCCAGGAGCTCTAACATACTAAGCAAAAGCTGAACTATGCTCCCAACTCCCAAGCTATCTGCAGACAGAACATACCTGGGGAACTTTGCCAACTCTTGACCCAGAGATTAGCAATTAATTGTCTAGTTTGGGGTATTGGGGCTCACTGATATATAGAACATCTCCTTCAACACCTTTAGCCACAGATGAGGGTGGAGTCGCATTTTAAAGAACGAAGAGACCAAGACATAGAAAAGTCAAATCCCTTAGCTCACAGGCCCCTCAGCTTGAGAAAGGCAGAAGCCAGGGACAAAAATAAGAGAAACTGCTGTCTCCAGCATTCTCGCCACATATTAGCCCCTTACAGATTGAAGCTTTTTCTCTTCAAATTATGAAAAAGCCTAAACTGGGTGAAGTAAATGAAAAATTAAAGGAAGAAGTAAATGTACAACTTCCTAGAAGCATAAGAATCAATTTAAAAAATGTTAGTGTGTGTGTGTGTTGTATGCGCACGTGTGTGCACGTGTGTGTGTGTGTGTGTGTGTGTGTGTGTGTGTTTGTGTGTGTGTGTGTGTGTGTGTGTGTGTGTGTGTGTGCGCGCGTGCACATGCACGTGTGTGTGCCATGGCATGCATGTGCAGATCAAGGGAATCTTGTGGGAGTTAGTTCTCTCCTTCCATCACATAGGTACCAGGAATTGAACTCAGATCTTCAGACCTTCAGACTAAGCTACAAGCACCTTTGCCTACGGAGCCATCTCACCAGTCACAGGGACAAATTTTGGTCTGAATGACCTAGCTAATTAGAGCTTTATGTGTATGAATTCATTTTGGGTGTTTCTGCTTGCGGAATTTACTCCTCAGTCTCAGCTGGAACAGGATGTATAGACAACTAAGGGACAGTGCATGTAAACGAAATGAATTATGAACTTTTTGTTCTCATGGCCAGCTCTAAATTTCATGGTGAGAACATAGTCCTGTAAAGCAAATGGAGGCTATAGGGATACCCTAGTCCCAGGATTTCCTGCAGAACTCCCTCATGACATGTTAAAACAAATTCCTGGGCCCTGACTCCAGACTGTCTTGTGAGTCTGGAGTCAGGCCTGAGTTTGCATTTTTAACTGAATAGCTACATTTTTGAAAATTTGGTCAGTATGTGTGCCTGGATGGTTTGAGGCTCCAGACCCTCTTACCTTAGCCTCCCTAATGTTGGAAGATTATGTGTGAGGCCCTCCCCAGGCTGAGCAGCCTGACTGGGCTGTGGAGATCTACTCTGAGCACCAGTGCCCTAATTGCACACCTTCCCAGGAGGCCTAGCAACAGGAAGTACCTCTAGGTGCCCCAGCGGGGCCATTGTGACTTAGTTCTGTCTCTACCATCTTTTGCTTCTGGGCTCAGGATGAGCATAACTGATAGAGAGTAGAAGTTCTTACTCAACCATTACTCTGCTTGACTTCACCTGGAGAAGAAACAGTTGCCATATCTGTTTCCATCAACACTCTGACTTGGATAGCTAGCACTGTCTAAAAGGATTGCTTTGTGCTGGGGTGGGACTTGAAGCTCAGTTGGCATAGTATTTGCCTAGATTCCTGCACAGAGGGCTGGGAACTGGGCATGTTGACACATGTCTATAATCTCAACTCTTGGGAGGTAGAGGCAAGATCAGATTATCAAGGTCATCCTTGGCAACACAGACTTCCAGGGCAGCCTTGGTTACGTGAGACCTTGCAAAATAAATAAATAAATAAAAGCAAACAAACACACAAAATTATTACTCATTAAAACAACTAAAAAGTATAAAAACTACCACCTGGAATGGAAGTAGTCATTGTAAGAGTTAAGCCACCCCTTAAGCATATCCTTCCATTGTCTGAGACTAGTCAAGGCTGGTTAGAGAGTCCCTGATGGGGACTGGAAGCTAAGGAGTAATTCTTATAGGTGTGCAACCCAGTCTGGAGAGAAAGTAAACACTGAGAAATGTTTTAACCCTATTTTTCTAATGCTCAGAGTTGAGAGGTTCAATCTTCAAAACAGTTGCCTTTTTCATAAGTCAAAATAGGACACACACACACACTCACACACACACACACACACACATTTTGTCAAATAAGCAAATTATTTGGCAGATTACTGTGTTAGGTAAACACAGATAATTAAAACCTCAATAGTTTACTGCATAGAAAACAGGGACCTAAGTACAAGGTACTCCAAACCAGTTAGACCACTTAGTATAAATGAGTTAGAGATGGGAATTGGGGGGGGGGCGTACAGGCTCTATATGGTGGCTCTTGAGGGACATGTGAGAATTTTCTATCTGTTTATAGACTGTCTCAGTACATGTTGTTACTGGCAGACTCACAGGGGAAGGTTCACTCTCTTTGTGATATTACAGGGTTTATTTATAAAAGATAACTCTCTCCCAGAATATAGGCACACAAGTTAAGACTGTTAAACAGAATGTTCAAGTCTATTCTCTACATATCTCAAAATATTGATGGGGATTGGATAATTGAAGAGTCTTTTTGTTTGTTTTTCTTTTTCCTTTTCAAGACAGGGTTTCTCTGTGGCTTTGGAGACTGTACTGGAACTAGCTCTTGTAGACCAGGCTGGTCTCGAACTCACAGAGATCCGTCTGTCTCTGCCTCCCGAGTGCTGGGATTAAAGGCGTGCGCCACCAACACCCTGCTGATTGAAGTGTCTTAACTGCTCAATAGATGGAAATGAGGCCAGTGGTGGGATAGACTTGGACAGTACTGGAAAGTTGTACCTGAAGAAGGAGAACATTAAAGTTTGCCTTGTCTTCATTTAATCATCATTGCTAACAGAGAAAACAAAATGTGGCCTTATTTCCTGCCGGCATCTTTTTAGAAGTGTTACACCCAGGCCCTGGAAAACCCTAGAAATACTCTTCCCCTACATTCTGGAAAGTTGAGCAACAAGCAAGGGTCATCCTGAAGGAAGCCTCCTTGTTACAATGTTACATTCTGTAAATTCGTCAGAGTTCTTTTTGTTACACAGAGGATCCTGGGGGAAATTCCAGGGCACTGTGGTCATCTAAAGCTCCTCATAAATAAATAAATAAATAAATAAATAAATAAATAAATAAATAAATTGAAGGGGGCATTGCTAGTTTTGCTGTTTTTGTTGCTGCTGCTTTTGTTTTTTGCTTTGTTTGCTCTTTGGCATTTTCTGCATTTTGGTTTTGTTTGTGGTTTTTTGTTTATTTGTTTTTTGCAGTGCTGAGGGTTGAAACCAAAGCCTGGTGCATGCTAGGAAAAGCCCTCTACCACCAAGCAATACCCCCAGTTCTGTTGTTTGTGTTTTCATAAAAATAGTTCTATCCTGCTTTAAACCTCTTGGTTCCTCAGAGGAGACTCCGGGACTTATGTAGTTGGAGGTTTCTTGTCCTGCTCACTAGTTCCCAAATAACTACTCGAAGGCTTAATCTTAATTACTATTGTTTGACCAATGGCTCGGGCTTTCTACTAGCGAGGTCTACATATAAATTAACCCATTCCTAATATTCTATGTTTTACCACGATGACTCTTGACTTGTTACCTCATGTCTTACTCCCCTGTTGACTACATGGCATCTGCCTGACTCTGCCCTTCTTTCTCTCTGTAACTGTTTGGATTTCCCACTTAGCTCTATTCTGCCTGGCCATTGGCCAAAACAGCTTTGCTCATCAACCAATAAAAGCAACACTTATTCACAGCATACGGAAGGGCCTCCCACATCAGACTTCACTGGGAGCATCAGGGCAGCCATGAGGACAGTATGGTATCAAGTGAAGTCCCCAACAGAGAAGAGAAATGCAGACCTGGGGGCTTCATCTGTGTTCTGAGCTCTTGCTGGTGTCTCAGGCATTTATGCAGGAATTTGCCACGGAGCACTGAAAAGGTCATGCCTGTCAAGAAGGAAGGACACTTGGCTCAGAGAATGGTAGCAAGTGACCACTGCGCCATGCTGCTTCCCCAAGCAAAGCTTCCTGGTGGTGGACAGTTTGCTACAGGAGCCCAGTGCTGGCTTTCCTGTGTTCCTTGTGAGGCCTTTTAAGATGTAAAAGAAAGAGCTTGAGCTCTAAAGTACTAACAATGTAAAATTCAAATTTTAATACATGAATCCGATTGTGACATTGCAATGCAGTGGCTGGATGTATTGGAATAGTGAACGTTCCTGGACTTCAGTTTTGCCATCTGTGTAATAAAGATGGTGATGATGGTGATAATAGAATAATGGCCTTCTGACAGGTCGTACGAGAGGAAGAAGAAGCCCAAGTGGGAAGTAGTCTACCTGATAGTTATTTTAAATTGTCAACAGCTAAGCTGTTCCAGGGTTCGAGTCAAGCCTTTAGGCCTGATGGCATGCACCTGTACACGCTGAGCCTTCTCGCTGGCTCTTTGCTAATTTTCACTACTTTGTTTAGAGTTCTAATTTATCAAAGGGTGAATTAAGCTTCTTTTCTCTCTAATGAAAATTGCCTTTGATTTATTTAGCTTCCTAATTCAGTGGTAACTAAAGTCTGGAAGAAGAAGAATGAAAGAAAAAATAAACCAGGTTCTTTAATTGTATCACTCTCTAACACACACTTGGACTTTGTGGACCTCAGGTTTGCAAACACCTGAGGTGTGTGAGACGCAAACAGGAGGAGAGTTGCCATCGTCAGGGTCCAAGTGTTGTTGTTTTACCTACTAGAGGAATAGGAGAGGAGGAATTATTTGTCTTGCTTTACTTTATATCACAAGTTTGTTTCTCTTCTTTTGACGTTTTAATTATTTAATTTTGTATGTGGGTACATGAATGCCGTGGCACGCCTGTGGGGGCCAGAGGACAACATGTGGGAGCTGGCACCCACATTTTAGCATGTGGGCCCTAGGGATCAAGCTCAGGTGAGTGGCCATGCTTTGTGGCAAGATCCTTTACCAGTGGAGACATCTTGCCAGCCCTTAGTCTGGTTTCCTAGGGGAAAAAAAAAAAAAAAAAAAAACAATGGCTCTTACAAATACACTGTGTTCTCATAGGGTCCTCCTCTAGGGATGAAGCCACCAAATTACACAGCAGGATCTGGAGCTGAAGAGTAAGGCCATCTGGTCAGCTGCTTGCAATTTAATTGTTAAGCATAAGGACCTAGATCTGATCCCCCAATCCCAAGTGAAAGAGCCAGGCATGGTGGCATATGCATGTAACCCCAGAACTGGGGAGGTGGAGCCAGGTGCATCCCTGGGGCCCAGAAGGACCACTCTGAAGGCTTTGACATAATATGATTTGGCCACAGCACTTGTCTGAGCTTATGGGTTGGAAAGCATTCGCCTGCTGGTACAGGCTAGAGTGCTTCCGGGTCACCTGCTGAGGTCATAAGGAGGGTTAGCAATGGAGCCACAGTATTATCTGCTTTTCATTACCCAAAAGTTAGTCAGTATGAATATTTGGAAAACAGAAAAATACAAAGACAAAGAAAGCAACACCCCCGTCCCAGCTCCTCCCAGACTATCCAGTAACCCATCCCAAGATGGCAGCTAAAGCACTGTCCTGGATCCCCGGGGCTTGGTTTACATTCTTTCTTCTCTTTGGTCTTTTTATCCCAACCTCCTTTCTCTTCTCTATTTACCTTCTTAAAAAAAGAATGGCTTCAGTTTTCAAATTTCATTTTTATTACACCAGTCATCAAAGCCCCCTTACTGAATCACAATTAACAGAGGAGTAACAGTCATTGTGGGTTTATTTGTTCATCCATTCATTTACTCCTTTGTTTATTCTGGATGCATTCATTCTTCATGTTTCTGAAACATGAGACATGACAAGACTGTTCACCAGGTTCCATTACTGATTTGGAGATGCTACCAACCCCATCTTGGTTCCACAACTTGCAGTTAGAGGGCTAACAGGGTAGAATCAGCATTTTGGGAAAACTAAACTCTAAAGGAAACGGCCACCCCAAATCCACTTATGTTAGCTGGGGGAAAGAGAATTAATTTCTAACAACCCACTGCTTCCCTCTTCTTAAAAAAAAAAAAAAAGGTGACTTTAAGAGGCTGGATAAATGGCTTAGTAGCTTAGTGTGCACACAGCTCTGGGCAAGGACTGGGAAGCTCCCAGATGGCTGATAAATTCAGCTTCAGAGCATCTGATGCTCTCTGCTGGCCTCTGTGGGCACTGCACTTGTATGCACTCAGACACACACACACACACACACACACACACACACACACACACACACACTTAATAAAAAAGATATATCTTAGAAAGAAACAAAATATGTGATTTTAGAGACCCTGTTATGCTATAGGGGCCAAGTATACCTGTGATATTTGCCTCTTGGGTCTGATTGCGTCCTCACTCTTTGGAGGACTTTTGTCCTCCGAACACCCAGATCTCAGTGTGCCCTATTTCCGTGCACTGGTATATTGTCAACAATTGTGAGACTAACACTAGTAGCTTGCTGTTAACCAACCCCAGGAAACGGGAGAGATGTAAAGTGCTATTAGGGACTGCCTCACCTCCTAGGAGTGCGACTCATGTTAAGGCTCTTAGCTATCCAGAGCCAAGTACCTGTAAGGTAAAAGACTTGAACTCCTAACCTAGGCTGGCCCTGTCGATAATTCCCCGTTGTCCATGCTCACTGCTCTGCCCTGTGTGGGTAGCCATTCAACATGGGAGAATAAAGTTTTATAAAGAAACAGAGTTCTTGATTTATCTGATCAGCAGACTTAGGTGAATTACACTTGCCTGGGATGATCAAGACTGGTTTCGCTGCTGACTGCCAGCACTGCTTCGTAGAAAGACGTGAAAGTATCAGAGGGTGCTCCTCGCCTCCTTTTGGGAAACATTGTGCAGCTGAATTATTTGGTGAGCCAGCTGAATCTTCTAACCCTCCCGGCACTGTCTTCCTCATCAGACAAGATGACCACTCTGAGGGCAATGGCTTGCCTTACTCCTGCTCATTGCATTTCCGAGTTGCACCCATGGTAGAATAACAGGCAGTTCACAGAATCTTACAGCAAAAGTTCTTTCATTTCACTAGAGGGGATGCATGGTTTTCTTTTCTTCTTCTCCTGAAACATATTTTCTTATTGCTGTGATAAAAAAAAAATACCTTAGCAAAAGCAAATTAAGGGAGAGAGAGAGTTTACCCCAGCCACATCCAGCACTGGGAAGAAGTGAGTGATGCACACATGGAGCTGCCCAGCATCTTCTCCATGAGTGCATCCAGGGTCCCAGCCAGAGAGTGTGGCCACCCAGAGTTCTTGGCTCCTCTCATCTCCATAAAGGCAATCAAGATAATGTCCCACAGTCATGCCCCGAGGCCTGACTCCCAGGTGATTCTAGATTCTGTCATGTTGACAATTAACACTGTCACACTTGTACTTCCTTTTCTTCTGTTTCTAAGACCTTGAATGATTCAAAGGTAGAGTCCAGCTGACTCACAGTGCCACTCTCTGGTGTTGATTCTTCCAGTTAGATTTCAAAAATAACGCTAATTTTGATAGCTCACTTTGTAGAGAATGACAATAAGATTTATTATCTAAACTCGAGTGTTTTTAAGAATATAAACAGGGGTGACTGGCATTCCTAGGTCTAGGCCCAAAAGAGAACGACCTTAACCCGATAGGTCACATGGCCTCCTACCCCATAACTAGGGCCAGGCACTGTGTGGATTAGTCTAACTTGTTGAATTGTAACCGTTCTGCAAGATGAATTTCTCAATTCTCAATTCTTTCTTAGGAAGGAAGGAAGGAAGGAAGGAAAGAAAGAAAGAAAGAAAGAAAGAAAGAAAGAGGGAGGGAGGGAGGGAGGGAGGGAGGAGGGAGGGAGGGAGGGAGGGAGGGAGGAGGGAGTTCCCTGGGTAAAGGTACTCTAGTCCAAAGTCTCTCTGGGTCTTCATTGGAATCTGAACCCTTGACCTGTCTCAGAGCAAACTAAGGCACCTTTCTCTGAGGACTTTTATTTGAAAGTCTCTTGGCTTCTGCAAGTATGACAGGCACACTCCCAATTAATCAGGTTTGGTGGAGACAAGCAGATTTTTATCAAGCATATTCATTTGTGAAACAGATCCTTAGAAGTTTGTCAGGTTCTGACTTAAAAAAAATAAGTTTAATGAGCTCTTGCTGCCCAGTTCATGTGGCTGTCTGATGGCAGAATTGATTCACTCTTTTCTGTTTTTTAAACTAGTCCTTTGAAAATCTGGACCAAAAAAAGGGTTAATGGAAACTCTCAGAGTAGAAACCTTTCAGATTGTATTGATAATCATGAGGGAAAATGTGCTTTTTTAAATGTTTCATGGACACACACACACACACACACACACACACACACACACACACAGCCTCAAATGTACTTTATGTTTAATGGGCTGGCTAAGGTGGGTAATTTGATCATTTTGCTGGCATCAAACCGTGTATTGCTTATTCAGAAGTCTGTCATATTTGCTCCAACCCCCTCCTCCATCGTTTCCTAGACCCCCCTCCTTTCAGAATGAAACTACCCTTTATTTTGGACAACACTATCACACACATCATTGAGTCAACAATTTATAGCTTTTAAAAATAGGGATTTTTGTCCCCTCTTGGGTTTATTGTTTATCATAATCATCTTTCAAGTGAAAAGGCTAATTTACCCTTTCTATAGGAATATTTTAAGCTTGATTATCATAATATTACAGCTGCCTGAAAAGGTCTAAAAACGGGACATTGACCTTGAATGTTTTCTGCGTTTAGCTCATGGTGCTTAACATTCAGGAAAGAATGTAACGGCAGCTCATTTGTTAATGTATAATTTCACAATGTTAACTATGTCTCCATCAATGCATGCCATGCAGCTTGTAAAAGCTTGCAGCAGTCCCTAACACGCATCTGATATCTATCAGAGTGAGGGCCTTGGAAATACAATATAACCAAAGTCAGTTTTCCCACTGGACTGCCTGTAGTTTATAATTTAATTTTTACTGACACTTCCCTGTGTATATTATTAGCCTGACAAAATGCAAGCAAAATAATCCTGAATTAATTAAACAGAAACCAAATTGCCTCTAGTAGTTTCTCTGTCTCTTCCTGGCTTTTTTTTTTCCTTCTCTCTTTCACAAAAAGACTAGGAGAAGAGTTTGGTGTGGTCTGGAAGTGAGAAAAGGGCTCCTTGGAGAATGTAGACTCCATAATTTGGGAATGGATTAGATTTATGGGACAAGATGCCGTGTGTGTGTGTGTGTGTGTGTGTGTGTGTGTGTGTGTGTGTGTGTGCACGCGCGCGCGCGCGCGTGCTTCTGTTGAAGCAACCACTTTCAGCAGACATGATTGCTTCTTGCCAATGGAGACAATAATTTAAATATCAAAGTCTGCGCCCTAGAAATGAAAGGCAACAGATAATGTGATATGGTGAATTGATAGAGGCCTAATGGTAATAGAAGGTAGGATCCCTGACTTGGATGGAAGTCTGTGTTCTCTATAGGAAAGGTGCAAGCTTAAGCAGGCTCCTAGCACAATAGAAACTGGGTTCTGCAAATAATGGAACAGGGGACAGATAGATGAGGGGACCTATACAAGGCCACAGGGCTTCCGGGGAATGTGAAGGGGGTCTGACATCTGGGTTTCCATGATTGGTACTTGTTTTTTTCTGAAGGATGACCGTCATTGTTTTCCTTGGGGACTTAAGGACAGTGGTTTCTGATAGTCTTGGCCCCGTTTTTGTGCTGTGATTCATTGCACCATGTATGATATGTCTAAGACAGCAGAGGAAGTGGTTCTAAAAGCTAAGCCACTTTTCAAACGTTTAAGGACCTGAGGGAGAAATCCACAATGGCAGATTACAAGGCAAACTGGAAACACCAATATATTAGGCCATTGGCTTTCAAATGTGTAACAGATGACAGAAGTGCAGTGTCAAATAAAAACCTTCAACCACGCCAAAGCTGATTTTAAACAATCCAGTAGATTCATCCTATTGGCTTTCAGGGAGGAAGTTGAAAACTAAAATCAGTAGAAACACAATAATGACACCAAGACAAAAATTCCTCATCATCTTTGCCCAACCTAAGATGAAGTGTCAGGATGTTTTAGGACATGGTTTTGATGGAAATGTAGTAAAAATGTCTGCCATATAAAATTCACAGGAATCTATCTTTTGTCTCCACTTAGTGTTGCTTGTTTCTTTTTTATTCAAGTAGAAATGAAATCTATCATCTTCTTGGTGCCTCTGCATTGGATGCTTGGATATTTGTGACTGCATTGTCTAATGAAGAAGAGATTTGGAACCTGTGTAGAATCTAGGCCTGATAAAATGACACTGACAGTGACTAATTTATTTATATTCCTTGTTCTACAGTCTTCAGGGGTCCTTTTGTTTGATTCAATTTTTCCTGATTTGGGTGGACACATTTCGGTAAGACTATGTAGTATATACACAGATCAACAGCATGTGTTTAGGCTTGTGTCCTCTGCCACCATCCAATGATTTTTCTCTACTTTCTCTGAGATCCTTGGATGCTTCATTCAGTTTTGCAGGTGGCATGTTTATTACTAATGATTTTCTGTTCCTGCCTCACAAGGTGAGGCAGCTCTGTGGCTGGGGAGGAGCTCTTGGATGCTTCCAGCTGTGTGTCTGTGTGGTTTTCTGCAAGCTTTTTGCAAGTTTAGTGTAATTGGGTATTATTTTAAATTGGCTGCACTGCATTCAAGGTTGCAAGTGGTGTTTTTAGGGTCATGGTCCGGGGATCTCCAGCCGGACTCATGGAGCACACATTGGTTGTTCATTGTGAAAATGAGTTTGGGTAAGACCATAAAACAATACTGTGCACTTCTGTACATGTTTCTCTGTGGGCACAGAGAGCAGACTAATGCAGGCGTGTGTCTATGTTTTCAAAGTACACAGCAGAAAAGTCATGAAAGCAAATAAATTCTCCAAATAGGAAAATTTGGGGAAATCAAAGATCGATTCTAAGCCATGTGGTGACTTTAAGATCCATTAGCAAAAAACTGACAGCAAACCTTGTCTTTAAAGGGCCATTTCAAAGGACACAGTCAGGTTTTGTCACAACAGGGTAAGACAATGAGACAGAATGCCTTACAGGACACTGAATAAGTGTCCTGGTATACATTCTTTGGGGGCTTTTAAGATGCATCAAGTATACAAGATAATTTTTAAATTTAAATAACTATTTTGGGACAAAAATATGAAACTTTTGTTGAAATGTGTGTGTATATGTATGTGTGTGTGTGTGTGTGTGTGTGTGTTTAATTGGTATATAGATCTTCTAACTTTTTTGAAAATTTTAATTTAGTAAAAAATATCAGGTTAATGAGAGGGCAATATGCTTTTCTTTAACAAAGCAGTACAAGCCTTTGCATTTCTCTGATTGCATTTTAGAAAAAAATTGCATTTCCTGCAAGGTGCCTTTTTATTTATTTCTTTAATTGTAAACTGATTACATATCTCATTTTCAACTGAGGAGACAAGGCTTTTTTATTTTATTTTATTTTTTAAACTGGGTGTCTGCAGAGTGCTAGGATTTTCTTCTCCATCTCAGAGCTCTTTTAATTCACTGTTCACAGCCACATTTACATCTTAATTGCAGAGTTCACATTTAACAATATAGACAGCATAATGCTACTGGTAATTAAGCTTTTACTACCTGTTTTTATACAGTATTCTTAAGCATGGTCTTTTTTTTTTTTTGCTGCGTGAGTTCTGTTTCTAGAAACTTGTGTACATATAAAGCACACTCAGAAGCAATCGGATGCCTATCTTCAATATAGCTAAATACATGGGGGGAGGGCAGACACGACAAAATCGTGCCTGTCATTTTTACATTCTGAATTTTAATGTGGCTGTTCTATTTTAGTGTTTTGTTTCTTAAGGACCTAGAAAATCTGAGAGGGTTGAAAGAGTTGAGTTCTGATGTGGTGAATTTAACACACACTGAATATCTGAACTGTTTTATTTTGATCTCAGAGATTATACTATTTCTATCCCGAAAGACTTCAGACACAGGAGAGCTGAATTCCGTCAAAACCCTGGGTCTTTCAACTCCCCATAAGGTAGCAGATAACTCTCTTCCATAAATAGCTGGTATCTGTTTCAAATGTACATTTGGTAGCACAAAAAAATCCTATAGTTTAAAATAGAACCCAAATATACTCTTTATTGTCTGAGAATTAAAAACAGCCTATACACTATTGTAAGAGGAAAAACACTGTTCCTTCTTACATCATTTTTACACTTTTGACCAAGCCCCCATAATTTTTGTATATTATTATCGGTCTCACACTGCTTCCTGTAGGCCAGGCTGTGGGGTGAGATGCAAAATATTTCTGAGTTGATTATTTAAAACAAGCCAGGGGTGTTGTGAATAGAAAAGCCGATAATCTGTTCTTCACCTCAGTGCTAAATGTTCAGGGTGAAATCATTTATGTATGAGTATGTTCCCTGGTTCGGAAGCCTATATTGAAATAAGTATACACTTCAGGATAGTTTCAGTGCCTTGCTTCATGGTCTTCCCACAACAACTGTATGTCCATTTGATCAAAATATACTGATATTTAATTAAGGTGTTGGCTGCCCCAGCCCCAGCCCCTAGTCTTCCTCTCCAAACCTAGAGAGAGAAGGGACAATACACCATGCATTTATTTATCTTTTATTTACCTTTGCTTTAAAAGGCTGTGCGGACTGGAGAGAGAGAGAGAGAGAGAGAGAGAGAGAGAGAGAGAGAGAGAGAGAGAGAGAGAGAGAGAGAGAGAGAGAGACAGAGACAGAGAGAAAGAGAGAGAGAGAGAGAATAGAAAATGTTTACCCCTCTCCAACTGCATCCATGCACTCTTCCCTCTTCTGTACAGCTATGAAGCTACTACCTTCCACCCCAGAGGGCTCCACCAGTCAGTTCTTAGGCTGAAATCATGTCGAAGAATCTCTTATTTTATTTTTTAAATGCTCTTTATATTAGGACACAGCAAAGAAAGGTATCAGTAGAAGCTAATGAGAAAGTAGAGCGCACACACCAATCGTAATAATAAAAAGAAATAAAAAGAAGCTGCCCCGGCTGAGCACTCGATACACACAGTGAGGCAGGATAAACTTCTGCAGCACCTCTCGCAGAATCCGTCGGCCAAATTTATCGAATTGGCATGAGTTCTTCTTTGCAAAAACAAAATAGATCTGAGGTTAGAAAAACCAACAGCAATTCGCTCCGGTGTAGAGTGAGTTAAGTTAGTTATGGTAGGTATTTTTTCCCCTTTCTTTCTTTTCCCTTACTTTTTTTTTTTTTTTTTTTAAGCTTCTCGGGCGTGTGGGAGGGTAGGAATTAAAAGAATAAATACGGGAAAGCTGCGGCTCGCATGGGGCTTTTGCAGCCCGGCTGCAGCTTTGCCCACCGTGCTCCGGGCGTGCGCCCTGCCTACCTGCGGGCTGCGGCTCCGGAGGCCTCGCGTCGCCTCCCTCCTGATTGGGCAGCGGCCCCCCAATCAGATGCGCTCCTGGGCCGGTGGGACTGCATATGTAAAGCCCTACTTCATATTAATAAGCTCCAATCGGGGCTTTAAGTCCTTGATTAGGAGAGAGTGTGCGAGCCTCGGTCCCAACTGGCCGTGCCTATGGGCTTGTCACCGGGAGAACGCGCGTGTTAATTGCACCGGGCTGTGTCAAGGAAACTTTGATTTATAGGTGGGGTGCACAAATAATGGTTGCCGGGCGCACATGGATTCGGTAGAACTTTGCCTGCCTGAATCTTTTTCCCTGCACTACGAAGAAGAGTAGGTACCTTTTTTTTTCTTTCTTTTTGCAACTCGGCGTGGGGGGGGGGGCGGGTGGGGGTGCGTGTGTGCGGGAGCGTGGACAGGGCGGCGTGTGTGCACGCGGACCCACGTAGTGGCCTGGGTGTTTGGCGTGCGTGGGTGCTTGTTGGTGTCTGTCTGGTGCCTTTTGTGTGGAGGGTGATCTCCTAAATCAGTAAGTGGAGAATTGTTCTCTGACTACGGTGTTACCTTTGAGGCAGCCCTGTGACTGTCACTAAAACAGCTGGGTGACAGTCACTTCTCTTTCAGGTGCTAAGAATAGGCTCTGGGCACCAATGCTCAGTGAACTGTTAAAATGCATCTTTTACCCAGACCCATTTTCCTTAGGAAAGATGTTTTAAAATACAATATTCAGAATGATTTATACTACTGAGTGCTGCTTATGTATTTGCAGTTTGACAGATACTTGAAACTCCCTGTCACCCTTTACTGCGAGGAGTTAGAGGCAAAATTGTACATTTATTAATTCTCCTGCAGAGAACGATTTAGCAACTAGCCCAGTGCCGCTCAGAGCTAGGGTAATGGTATTTATGTGGTTAGCATTAAGTCAGTACTTAACTGGCAAATCAGTCCGTTAAGTAACATGAGATTGTCACACATTATAAATATTTAAAGGGGAGAGAACTGAAGAAGAAACATTAGTGACTTAAAAAAAAAATCTTCCCTTAAATAGGCAGTGTGCATGTCCTGGGTTTGGATTATGTATCATATTGTGTCCAGAAACATATAAAAAGAGCAGTATACTTCTTTAAATGCAGTTCAATCCTATTTATGAATACCTTCCTGGATAGTCTATATGTTTAGATTATTAAAGGTCCATGGGGAGTGAGTTGGAGTAGGGAAAGCAAACTGGGTATTCCCGTGTAAATGAATAGGTCATAAACTTAACTTCAACTCACTGTTTAGCTAGAATATCCCTCGATCACGAAGCTGTCAGTGGTCTCTTTTGCTTTCTGTTGAGTCAGTTAGATGGCTTTCGCATTACAGTAAACTGTTATAATTTTTAAAAGAGTGCTCTTGGCAAACCTTTCTCTTGATAGGTTGTGAAGGAAATAACAGAACTCTGGGCTCCTGGGCTGTGTGTTGGTGGTAGAAGTCCACTAACTGTCCTTAGTGGACTGTCCTTTCCTTTGCATCATAATTGAGAGATGAAAAGTGGCTAGCAGTCTCTCGTTGCCTGTGTGTGTTTGAGCGTGTGTGAGTGCACACACATGCACACACGCACACACTCTCACAGGAACTATTAGCTGAGACTGGGATCTGAAACATTGAGAGGCTGTCTCTGCATCTGTTTGAAACACTCGAGGGAAGAGCCAACCTTACAATGCTCAAGAATAAAAATGAAATACAAACAAAGGTAAGACTGCCCACACAAGTACAGTGAGAAGGTCGGTGCACCTGGGCTGTAGACTGGGAGAATGGTAATGTCAGTGAGAATGCCTTAAGCTCACCCAAATTCTGAACTTTGTTTCCTAAATAAATAATCAGAGCAAACTTTAAATATCCCTCCAAAGGGTTCATGGAAAAAGTAGTATCCTTGAATCTAACTTCTTATAGCTAGTTTGAATAATTAGTTAAAATAGGCTTCTTAGAGCAGACGTGTTTAAATGGAACCAGGGCACATTTCCTTTTGGCTTTGGCACAAGATTCAAACTAGCTCTTTCTATCTTTCTGTCTGTCTGTCTTTCTTTCTTCCTTCTTTCCTTCCTTTCTTTTTGGTTCAATTAAAAGTCATCTTTAAAAAATACAGATTTATTGTGTGGGTGCAGTTGTGATGTTTACGTGGTTCACTGGACAGACTGAAAGATCCAGGGCTGAGCAACGCATCTGCCTTTCTGTCTCAATTAATAAACCACAGAATTTATACATGCTATTAATATTCATAGTAATTGTGCCGGTTTCAACCCCATCACGTGTGTATACACTGAAATGAAACCTGAGTTATGCAGTTTCCAAGGAAAATATTGGACCATTTCTTCTTGGGAGGCTGTTAAAAAGATTCATGCAATTTATTGACCACCATTAAGAGATCTTAAAATGTTAACCTTTAACTATGTAAGTACATACATTTTTTTTTTATTTTAGGAAAGGCGCCAGCACTTTCAAGAACACAATGCTGTAAGGCTTGTTTCCTACTGAATAGCAGTAATAGCTGATAGCATAAATAGACGGAAATAATGTATCTGCTGGTTTTGACATATGTGTCTGTGTAATCATTCTAAATGAGTGCGCTCGTCACACGAATCCCTTTCAACCTCTGATTAAAATGTAACATTGACTACAGGATTATAGAGCGGACTTAATTTTACTGACTGTTTTAACAGTTGTCACAGCTGTTGGGAGAAGGCAATTGAAACACTCCAAAACAGACAAGAAGGGGAGGCAGCAGTTTAGGAAATTCCAGCTTGATTCTTGAAATCCAGACACTGAACATTTAGCAGTTTCATGTTTGTAAGGATCCCTGCTCAGAGCTATGCAAATTTTATTGTGTATGGTTTCCTGTGTTTCAGGGTGTTGATTTTTATTTTCCTCTCGGACTCATGTCTTCTCAGGAAAAGCTAACCTGAATTGAAATAGACTTCTTCCAAAGTGATACTATCATAGGGAAATGCAAAGAATAAAAATAAGAAAGAAACCTGTGTAGAATCATAGAAGCAACAGAAGCATAAATCGTAATAGATACTATGGGTACTATTTTTTTAAAGGGGAAAAAAATTAAGGAGCCTGCCTAAGTTCCTTTAGATACGACATAATTTGAGAGCCATCAAGAGGCATTTTAAGTTTATTTTTCTGAGGTAGAATACCCAAACTCTATAACTCAGAACTCACTACTTTCTGTATAAATATGTTGCAAACAGTTGAAACCTTAAAGGTAGGTGGTGTAGGTGGGGTCCTCAGACGATCTCGGTAATTTTCTGGAAAAGACAACCAACAGCAATTAGCATTCTTTGGCTGTAGATCCTTAACCTTGCCCAACACAAAACTGAACAGAATCTTCCTGGGTTTCTAAGAATTAAATAAGTATGGTGCATGTCCTAAACTATGTATGTGTATGGTGTGGATATGTATATGTATTTATAAATGTGTGTGTCCCCAAGTGATTTGTATTATGTAACTCATGATTTATTTTTTTTTCTTTTGAAGTAAGCAAAAAGGAATTTTCTTTTAAAGAGTTCCTGAGTTAATGTAATATATGTTGAATGGGAGTGGTGACGGGCACCTATGTTCTACGAGCCCTTTGTGTTAGAGTATGTATGTGGGTATTACCCGGTGCACATTTGGTAGTGAGTTTAAACAGCTTCCCATCTTAGCGAGGCAAGGGCGATGGTGGAGGCTTGTTCCTTCCTACAGTGATGGCCTCTTATCTTAATGTGCTTGTGGCTCTGAAGCTTTATTTACTGAACCTAGTGTGCCGCAGTGGTAATTAACCCATGTTATTAGCAAAGCCCTTGTGGATAGCCATTAATTCTCTTGCATGGATGATCATTTTTCCTGCATTTCCCACCAATAAGGTTTTGCTTTTTTTTAAAATATATACTCTGTGTTTATAGTGTTTGATATATTTCCTTAATTTAATCTGACCTGTAGTGCATAGTGGCTGTTTCTTGAAACATGGTATTGAAATTCAGCTTTTAAAATGCTAGCAAGGGGAAAGGATTTGTGTGTGTGTGTGTGTGTGTGTGTGTGTGTGTGTGTGTGTGTGTGTGTGTGTGTTTTCCCTGAAGTTGAGAGAGAGCAAAAGAGGGAAATTTAAATCTTAGGAGGAAAATAACATAGGAAATCACTTTTCACTTCAAATAGCCCAGACCTTAGAATATGTGATCAGTCGTGGCTTTGATTGAGGTTTTTTGATCAGATTTTTATTTAGTTAATAACACTTTAGGCATTTTTTTTAAAGTATTGAGCCAGCAGAAAAAAAAAATACTTGTGCTTCCTTGGTTGAGAAAAAAGATAAGGGCCGTCTCATTAGCTGGGCCATACTTTTGCAATTAATTTTCCATACCTGGTGCTATTCATCAAAGAGGGCAGCTAACTTCTCCAGGGTTCTGTTTAACAAGACATTAACGATACCTTCCTCCTGCCAGAAGTACAGACAAAGAAGGGGTGGATTCTTGGGGAGGTAGCACAATATCCAAATTGCAAGTCTGTCTGACTTGTGAAAAATTCCTCAACATGGCTTTTAGTGACTAAACAGACTAGACCTTTGTTTTGCAGGTCCAGCAATGTTCAGCATCTTTGTATGGTTCCTTAGACGGGGGTAAAATGTATAGTCTCTGGCCGATGCTTTACACACAAGTGGCCATTCACAGCAGTGATTCTTATGAAACCAATTAATAGCAAATAAACTTTTTAGATTTTCCCTGCAAGCATTTAGAAAGAAGATGAGAGTGTACTCAGGATCACAGGAGAACTTTCAGGTCATTGCAGCAGAGACGCTGTGCTCTGAGTCGGTCCTTAAGCAAATTCACAGAAGAGAGAAACAATACCAGGTTGATGTGTTACAGTGCAGGCGAGCTCCGGCCAAGCCAGCTCTCTGGAGAAAATCTTTGATTATGTTGGGCCAGTTTGTTCAGTTTTTATCTCTTATACACCCACTGGTATTGTATTAAATTGTCATTGTCCTAAAACACATGAGATAGAAATGAATTGCGCTTTTCTCTGCTCCCTGACAGTGAAATATTTCACCTCTCCCCAGTCATATTCCTGTGCGTTTGATAGTGCAGGGATGACACCAGGCGTCTCTCTCCGGCTTGCCATTCTTGCTGCATTTTGCATGTTTTGTCATTGATTATTCTTTTCTCCTGTGGCCACATCTCATGGATATAGATTATTGATACCATGTCTGATAAATAAATGCACATGTGGTCCTTTAAAATTACAAGTAGCCGCTAGGATGCATAGGGGGGATGTGTCTGTATGTTTAACTGCGTGTGAAATGCACATACATGTGGGGAGAGGGGTATATAGACAGTTTAGATATGTTAATATTATTCACAGGCTTTTGCCTAATAAAGTAAGTCTTAGGTGTAATGCATAAACAGTTAGTGGTCAATTAAATTTGCCAGGCATGGTTTTAACCCTGAATTCATGTTTTAGGTATTTATCAGGCTCAATTGGAAAAAGAATTGATTTGGCTATTATACATTGGACAGGTGAACAGGTAACCTAAAATGCACATTTTTTGTCTGATTTTAATTTTTAAAAATTATACTCACTTATACATTCAGCATCTAGTAACCATAAATAATTTGTAAAATAGGAAATCAACTGCTGATGGTAAATGCATAATTTAATGGGTTGAGGCCATATCCAGTAGAATATTTTGAAATAGCTCCTGGCTATATCTTTTCCTATACAATTGGCCTGACAAATGGATGTTACTAAAGAGCAGGGCAGCTCTCAAACAAATGTGAAAATGCGAATTTTTATCATTGCACTCAGTAAACATGTCATTTCCTTAATTTTTTTCTAAGAGGAAAAATGGATAAAATTAATAGGTGCTCTATATCTGTAAAATAAACCCTGGGTTTTATTTAATTCAGTTTTACTCTCCAAGGTAAATTTAGAATTCTGTGATTTTTTTTTTTGTTTTTACTTTCATAAATCTGTGTGTGTGTGTTGATAGAAAACATTCATGCAATTGCTTTTTCTAATCGTCTAATTCTTTTTCAAATTCATACATGCCTTAAAAGTTCTGGGCTCATTTCCTACCTTTATTTATTTGCATAACGCTTTATCAAATTCTTGCGCTTGTGTTTATGGAAAATTCCTGCTAGCCGCTCCTTTACTCCGAGACATCAGATCAGGGTCAGCCATCACTCTCTGAGGTGCTGAGTGACAGCCCTCTGCTCTTTGAAGGGCCTACCTGATGGTTTCTTCTCCTCCAAGTCCACATTAGACTTTCCCTTTCGAAGATTTTAGGAAGCCTCAGCTAATGAAACAATTTCCAGTCGGACTTGTTCCCGGCAGATTCTTCCCACGGTGGCAGTTGTTTCTTTTTCTCTGACATTTTGAACAGTATTTTTATTTATTTGTTTATTTTTAGTATTTTGCCAGTTTTCGTAAACTATTGAAAGGATCTAGATTTTTGACCATCACATATGGGTGTATTGCACATATTTCTCCTTTTGATTTCTGAATGATATTTTTGAGTGTTTGGAGGGAGCTGGCATTATATATTTTAATTTCTTCAAATAGTATGCACCACAATTTGTGGCAAGGCCTCTGTATTTGGAAGGCAACTTGTTAAGTCAAAGCAACAAAAGAAAGGTACAGTTATTTAGAAATTGGGTTTTTTTCACTGGCTCTTTGAATCTATTTCACTACACTAGCAAAGATCTATATGTGCACTTAACTATAGATTGTACCATACAATGCTGTTAGAGTACTGAACAAAACACTGTCTTTGATGTTTAAAAATCTACCACATATTAAAGTGTAAATGATTATCAGGACTTTGTGTGAGATTAGGTTGTGTGCTAACGCAAGAACCTAAACATGAATTTATATTTTAATTGTATGAAGCTATTATCATCATGAATGTGCTTTTTCCTGTGGCCTCCAGTGCAACCAAACCGCATGCAGAATTTCCGTCACCAGGACTGAAGAGATCTCACGTGTAATACACACTGGCAGCGCGTACCTAGCCAAAGAAAACAAATTAATATTGGGTACGCTGAGGGCTGCCAGGCACATCACAGGCGTGTCAATTTAACTTCGCTTCATCATCCACCTTCCCCACAAACAGTTGGCTAGGATGGTCCTAAATATAAGGAAAGAAAGCAATAAATTCTCACTTATATCAGAGATAGGATGGGTAAGGTGAAGGTGATGAGAGCCAGGCTGCCTCCTGGCCTCTTGTTTAAGACTAACCATAGGGATTATAGACTACATGGATGGTAATGTGTAGTTCATTCAAATCTTTCCAGCAGCCTGTGAGATGGGGAGCATCTTGGAGGTGGTAAACCTTCATTACTTGTATTTGTGAAACAAATAACAAAAAAATCAAAATTATGGAAAATCCTCAGGCTCCTGGGAAGGCTACTCCGAATAGCATCTCTTTTTGTGGAGCTTTTGCCTACGTTTTCTCAAAAAGTAAATTAAAAACCTCCTGTTCTCGCTTCTTGTATGGCTTAGTCAATGTGCAGAGAAACATTTAAAACTAAGTCAAGAATTTATGCACAGACAATAAGCAAAAGCTTGCTGAATTCTACCCCTGACCCCTGGGGTCAGAATGAGATCTTGGCAAATGATAATTCTCTTTTATTATTTACTCCACAAACATTTTGCCCATTTGTTCAGTGGCTTTCGAGAATTTAAGAAAAGGCTTGCTCAGTCAATCTATGTTCCCTTTCCTCTTGATACTCACGACTAGTTAAAATGTTTTCCCAGGTATGCCTTCCAAGTTGATCATACACAAGAGTCACGAGAATTTCCTTAGCTTGGGAAACATGAAAAAGCTTATATACAAACTTAGAAAAAAAATATCATAGGAAAAAATAGCAGAGGTTCTCCTGCTTTTTCAGGAGAATTGTTCAGTTGTGAGCGCTTCTCCAAATGCCCTTTGCCTTCCTTAATTCCACATTCTTGTAATACATTAGCTCTCCCCCAAACCCAAAGATGACTATGCTAAATGGCATTCATTTTTACCCCAAATGCAAGCATATTGTAAAGAAGCTTTCCTGGCAGCTGCTCGTTTGTCAAAACAGATGCAATAGTTAGAGAAGGACTGTTGTATCTGCAATCAACAGCTCATGATCAGGGAAAGAGAATGGGAGTCATGCCTTTCCTCTAGGAGGAGGTGACGGTACACAGTGGGTGCTAGACCCCATGAAATGACAGAGCATCTTTCTATCTGTAGACTTGACTGAGACCTGCCTCATCAGTTATAGGAGCATAGGGTCCCAGACCGGGAAGCCACCATCAGCTGAAGGGTACTGGGTTGCATGCTAGGAGATTCTTCCTATTGGAGTTTAGACAGCATCAAGATTTGACCTCAGATGGATGCATGTGGCTGACCTCTCTGCTCCCTCTTAGCACCTTGGCCAAGGAAAGTGAGGCACACATGGGCATTTTATAGACACAAGCTCCTGCATTCTTTCCTATGTACAAGGATGTCTTGTAACCCCGTTGTTCCAGAACATTTCAGAATTCTCTCGTGTTCTAGAAATGTCACTGTCGTTTCTCATGCCTCCAAAGTACTACCTGAAAACCAAGGCCTGCTCTCAATTTCTTTGGACCATGACCTGGTGGGAGGCCTTTCCAAGATGAAAGTGAAGAATTAAGCTCCTGGATGACATGTCTCTTTTTTTTCATACCATTTATAGTGAACACATCCAGTTGGTTAAGTCTGAAGAAATAAAAAAAATAATAATGTGGGGTAGAAAGTCCCACTCAAATTGTATTTATTTTTTTTCTTATTTCCTTGTATTGAACAAAACTTTAATGTCTAGAGCATTTATGAGGCTTTTAATGATTAGAAAATCTGTCCTGAGATGTGGTTACCAAACATGACAGCATTACTTTCTCTCATCTTCAGTTTCTAGTTTCTTTGATGTCTATTGTCTTCTTTTGCTTGCCTTGTAGAACTTCTCTGCCTCCAGTGGAGGGAGGGGATGTGCCTGGTAGGTCTAGTGTTTTCTGAACATTTCCCTCTCCATTCCTAAGACATACACCTATTTAAAAAAAAAAATCTGTTTCTTTCCATTTGTTTTGCTAAAGGACCATGCTGCTTGGTGAAAGGGTACCAGAGTCACCCTGCCTACTTGTTCTGTGCCCTTTATTTTCTCTGTGAATTCCAAGGAGATTGCCTCCAACACCTCCCATTTGTTTTGTTTTTTTTTTTTGTTGTTGTTTTTTCTTTTTGTTTTGTTTCCCGAATATTCTACTTGAGTGCTTTTATAGTGTTTTCTGATGGTTGTCAGTTTGGGATACTGGCTGCTGACATTTTTGTTAAGTTAATGTCACAGCAGAAAAACCAATGGCAAAGTGGAATCTGGCTCCAGCGTGTGGAAGATACAACTTGTATTTGATTGTGTGTAAATACAGTTCGTTAGCTGGGGGCTTATCAGATAGCATGGCAGAGGGAGAGAAGAGCAGGGCAGACTGTTTTCAGTAACCACGCTGGCTCGCACTCCAGATAAGATTGGGAGAGCTTTTTACAAAATGCTGATAGGTTTGAATAAGAAAAGAATAATCTCTTTCAGTGGCACCAGCTTATCGGAATGAAGTAAAATGCCAGCACTTTTACATTAGCAAAAGTAAATGTTTTAGACACTCTGTGCCCCCTTTCTTCCCATTCAAGTTAAATAAGGAGGGGTGCTTTTGAGTGTGAGCTAATGAATAGAAGGATTTATTACCTTGACTAAATTACAAGGGAATGTGTTGATAAAGGAACCCACGGCATCCACAGCAGACTCTTTGATAAGCAGGTACACGGATGCTGTTGTCCATTCTCTGGAGAAATTAGCATGCCTAACTGGCTCTGGCTCGATTAAACACCATTTCTATGTTCCAAGATGCAGTTATGCTCTGTGTCGACTGAGGCTCCTTGCTTTCTTAGCTGATGAGTGACAGGCATTTGAAACTTTAGCTTATCAGACTTATAAAATGATGTGCAAACAGTTAAGTTCAGGGACTGCGTGAGTGTGTTATCAGCTGTGTTGAGCCAGATAGGTCATATGTACATATACATATACATATACATATACATATACATATACATATACATATACATATAAAGCAAAACCAAAAATAATTAGTGGGGTGACATTAATTATAAATTTGGGGTGCTTTAATGAAAAGATAAATGTTTTTGTCAAAAAAATAGTCCATTTTAATGTACCCTTCCTTACTGTAGGGAGGGGATCCTGGTTTGGCTTTTAATACAAACCATTAACTTTCCCAATTGTACCATTTTCTCGTCTTTGTAATTTGATGCCTACAAATAATTTGGCGTATTCAGATTTGATAAATGGTAGTGCAAGATCAGAGTGATTGATTTTGGATTACTATTGATTACTCTCAATGAGATCACTGTGACACACTCGAATCAATAGTCTTCGATTAAGTGAGGCACCACTGTTCCATATGTCCCCCCAGCAGCGGGGGACTGAGGGACAGAGTGTTCGCACACTGATAAATTGACAAAGCGTTGAGGCTTTAAACAGCCCTTTGTTCAGCACTAGTTTCTTAAAATATATTTCACTGGAAAGTTCGTTTTTTGCAACTTGGGGCCTTTCTGTGAAAGAAAGGTCGTCAGTTTAAGGATTATTAAATTTTAACTAAAAACAACTGGGCTCCATTTAGGTGTGAAATCATTTAAGCACTTACTGCCGGCAACCTTCATGCCTCTGAGCTGTCTCTCAAAGGTTCCGTTCTTTTATGAAGATGTCAATTGTAAACATAAAAATGCATGGCTGGAAATGGAATGGTTTTAAGATTCAAAATGAAATAAAAATTTCTGCCCGAGGAAAGCACTGTAATCAAAATAAGGTAGTCTTAAGTCTGCTCAGTAGCCGCCATGCTCCTCCGGAGCGGTGCTGGAGGGTGGCAGCAGGTACCTTGATCAAGCGAGGCTGCTGGATTTCCTCCCCTCCTTGTCTGAAGGGGATGGCATCTCCAACACTACACAGACAGAGCATGCTAAGTGTTGTTTGATCTGCAAGCCGCCAGCACTATGGGTACCTTGGAATCTTTCTGTCACAAGCAAACTTTCAAAGTCATTGGGGGTTGGGGGAGTCCATGTTTCCATTCCTTTTAGTGAAGTCGCTCAAGGAGAAGATGTTTCTACCATCTTCAGCCCTTGTGCACTGAGCACAGGCTATGTAGCCTTGTGGTCCTATGTGGCTAAGAGTGAAAGTTCTTGTATAAGCTGGTTGGTTGCTGACGAGCTCTTGACACTGGCCTGTGCACCCAAGGCTCCGGTAGGTAGGTTGCAGCCCTTTTGTTTTTATTTTGTTTTCTTTTGTTTGTGATGCCGTGGGTCAGACCTAGGGCTAAGCAAGCACAGGCTATCAAGGACCCTATCACTGGAGTATCCCACTCCTCCAAGTCCAGCTGCAACTTTCAACATTGGTAAGTGCTATGATTTTGATAAGAAATTTTAAAAACAAACATTGAAAAATTAGCAAAAAAAAAAAAATCAAAGCAAAGGTCAAACTTTCAAATTGTGAAATTACCTGTAAAAACATTAGAGTATTTTTCATTTTGCATGGAAATAATCTAATGAGGGTTCTAATTATATTAGGAAGAAGTATATGAAGTTTCTATTTGTAGGTCAAAAAAATGATCAAATATCAGCAGTTTTGTGTGATCCAGCCCAATAACTGAATTTATTTCTATGCTGTTCATATTCTGTAGTCAAATTGGAAATGACAATAGTCCTTATTCTCTGATGGCTGTAGCAGAATTTGGGAGACCCATGATTTCTGCCTTCTACACTGAGAAGCCTATTGTAGCATTATTTTAGCAAATGCGTTTCTTTGGTGTCATTAGAGAGAGTAGCCATGTACGGTGACTTGTATTCCGAGTGGAAAGGGTTTCTTTAGTATTTGTCCTGTGGGAACAAGGCTGACTATCCTGAGAATGAATTTGTGCAAATTTTTCTCTGGTGAAGCCGCTCTCGCCCATTTCCCTCTCGTACACAGAGCATCAGGCAGAAAGTGACGCCCTGCAAAAGCATGGGACAAATGGTTTCAAAGGAAATGGAGGAAACTGCCAGTGCCTCTGATGGTTCGCCCTCAGTGTTCTGAGACCCCTTCTTCCCCAGAGCAGAACAAAAAGTTTTCCATTAAGTGAGCAGACCCTCTGAGGGCATGGGGGTCCTCAAGCTGATGCTGAAGCTTCAAGTGCTTTTGTTGGCCTTAGCACTGACAAAAGGGTTTGCAGAGATGTTCCAAAGTGATCCCAAGGCCACCACCTGACCCCCTGGATGTTGGTCACCTGTCAGGCTGCCCTGCACTGGCCAGGAGGAGCTCTCTGCACCCACCTATGGGCAGCAGCAGGCTCTGCAGGGACATGAAGGGCTTTGAGACCACCAGTGGACCTGTGTAAGACAAAGGACATCTTCATATGAGGTCACGTCAGGACTGGGTGAGTTTTTCTGCCTTTGGGTCCACAACCATTTATAACTTGTTCCACAGCACAGAGCAGACAGGGTCTCTTGGATCTTTTTTTTTTTTTTTTTTTTTGAATGACTGACTGCCTTTGCCTGGGCCCCTTGTCAATCTTTGAGTTTTCTTTACTCTTGTTCTCCCCTGTCTGTGACATGGATTAAATCTATTGCTGCTACCAAAAAGAAATCATTTCACTTGCTACTGGACATATGCAGCTCAGGGATCACAGCCATGGTGGGAAGTGTCTGTGTGTCTGTGTGTCTGTGTGTCTGTGTGTGTGTCTGTGTGTATATGTATAAATACACATATATATGTATGTGTGTATATATGTCTACATATATATGTTCCAAATTCATTTTGAATATAAAATTCCATGAATGCAGTGCAGACTACTTTAAAATAATGGTTTAAAGCACAAATTCTACTGGTAAAGACACAGAGCAGCCAGTGATGATGTAAGATGTCTGTCACATATGACTAGAGTGACTCTGACCCCCAACTACACAAACACCATATTTATATCAGTTTTACCAAAGACATAAAAGCTCAAGGAACTAAATAGCCAAGAAAGTTTACCCTTTCTGTGGAAAAAGACCTAGTGATTTAATTATTTTAGTGGTAGAAAACTGGAGACACCAGACCCTGATTTGCAGCAGTGGCTGATTTTGTAGGATCCATTCCACGACTTTCTTTCCAGTCCTGGGTGGGCAGTAGCTCTTGTCCCTCTTCTCTGTGAGCAGGATGGAATGGATTCCTCCCAGGCAACATGGGCCACAGCCCATCAGCAGCCTGCCAGTCATCAGCAGGTGTGAACAACATAAAACAGGATTAACACTGAACTGCAGTGTGTACTAAAAACAGAACCCCTGCCTTGCTTTGAGAAGGGCAGGAAGAAATGGGAGACGGAGCCATGTGGGACCTGTGTTCCTTGTTGCCCCAACAGTGCTCAATGGACTATGTAGATGCCTCTGTTTAGGGCAGAAAAGACAAGCAAGGAACATGTGCTCATTCTCAATTTCTCTCTTTTCACACCATACACTCAACGCTTAGGGAGTAAAACCTTTTAGGGACTTTTTGGAGGTGATAAAAAGTAAAGCAAAAGTCATTAGTTGAGTCAGGTTGGCAGGTTAATATTACAGAGATATTTCTTCCAAATTAAAAGTCGATGGATAGTCATTTGGTGTGGTCTTTCCGGCTTCTAAGAAGTTCTACTGACTGATTATTCTGTTATTTTTATGTTTAAGTGGATTACTTGACTTATAATTTTTCCAAAGTGAAAAACCTGCAAATAAATAAAAGGAAAAATAGAATCCCCATTCTTATAATGGTTAAAAACAAACAAGTGACTACTTAGGAATGAGAAAGCTGCCAATAAGAACAATTGTGAATGTAGGGTTCTATGTGAGTTAGGAAGAGCAACATTGCAAGAAATTTATGCCATTTGGGTGACGTATACAGTATTTTGTTTTGAACAGAGAAAAGTCACACACATTACAGTATAATAAACCTAGTTTATTTTGTATGTTAGAATAAACTTGACATATCTGTTTCTTTGGGGGGATTGAAACTAATTAGTATTTCAAAACGTTAGCACTTGGTCACATTCAGTAAGGCATGTGAAATAAGGAAATAGCAAGGTGATTAGTTGGAGAAATACTGTTGTCTGTACACATGCATATACTGTACACAGGAACACACATAAACCTTTAACATGAGCAAACACAAGTTTTCTGCATGTGTGTGCACTACCATTACACGACTCCCCAGGCTATGATGTTTATAAGACTACACTGTTCAACAATATCACATGCACGGATTTAAAATGCTTTTCAAAAGTCAAAGGTCAAAATTCAGACAGTCAGTCCATCTTGGGTTCCCCAAAATGTTCCCCAGCTTTCTTATCGTCTGTGTCCACATTTTAAAATAGAGCTAGTGACTTGTTCCTTCGCCTTTTGTTCTTTTTTTTTACTTATTTTTTTAAAAATTAAATAGTGAATTTTCTTTCACTATTTAAATTTGACTGTAGAAGTTGTATTGCCTGATAGTTTGAAAATAGCAGCCTTAGTATATATGTAATTTGCAAGGAACTTCCAAGTCATTAGAAGCTATGTAAATTCTGAAAGTTACATTATTTTTTTTTTAAATTTTGAGGCAGGGTTTTGTCACGTATCCGTGAGTGTCTGTGAACTCACTTTGAAGGGCAAGGCGGGCTTTGAACTCACAGATGTCCACTTGCCTATGGTCCAAAGTGCTGAGATTAAGGATGTGCACCACCGCCCCCACTTAAAAATTACATTTTAATTTCCAAGTTATCATATTGCCTAAGAAGGTAGCTTATTACAATTTGTCTTTTAATGTTTCTTTCCCTCAGAAACACCCTTTCTTTTCTGTTTATGATTTTAAACACTCTGTTAGGAATGCAAACTAGTTGGAGGCTCATAACCGAATGGTAGCTAGTGGAATGGGGATTAGAAAATACCAATTTAAAATTAATTTTCAACATGTGTTCTTTATATCCAAATGTTTAGTATTGAATCCATAGCATATAGTAACTTTTCATGTCACCTCAAAAAAAGGTTATTTTTACTCCTTTGCACTTTTTTTTAAGTCGTTAAGGTTTGGGGTCCTGTTTTGAGAAAGGCTGTATGTGCACAGGTGCAGTCCTAGTCCCAGAATTCCTGGACGTAAACGATAAAAGGACAGAATGGCCATGGGTGCACATAACACATTCTAAAGTGAGACTTTTTGTACTCAGTCCTGTACAAATGGGAGTCAGTTTACATTGACCTACTCTCAGCTAGGCTCTTCATCCAGCATTCCTGCACAGCCGCCCTTTACACCTCCCCAAGCCAGGGATTTCAATTTGCTTAAGGACTTGAAGATTGAATTCAAAGCTGTCCTCTCCCTTTGCAGTGTGTGCTCCTCAGATGCATTTTGCCTATTTATTTATCTATTTTTCTGAAGATGCAGCTTGCTTTGCCTCAGGTCATTAAAATTATTGTCTTCCATATCTATAGATGTTTCCAGTGAGATGATTAGTCAACTTAGGTGGTAAGATTTACTGTGGCATCGCAGAAGTTTACAGAAGGGTCAAATCATGGTACCACTGTGCCATTGCCAGTCAGAATGTGCCAGAGACATCTCGGGAGAGTTTTTGTCAAGTGCTTATGCTCAATTAAAATTTATACTCCGTGCTACTGAGTGCCTGTCTCATGATAGCTCAGGGTCAGTGTGGCCAGCTTTCCTTGCAACTGCTATGTAACAGAATGTTTTACGTGGAACCGTGATGTAGGATGGGAGACTTTAAAAAGGAGGTGAGGCTTTTTCAGAAAGAACACCAGACACATAAACAAAGGATTGTGTCCATTTAGGCATCGCCAATATTTTCCGCACCACCACAAAGCTTACCTTTGTGTAGTCCTGTACCCAAGAACCTCCTGTCTATTTCCTCTTCATTTGTGTTTTGTTGCAAAAATATTTGTGAAAATGTGCAATTTCTCCACAATTTCCCCTACTCTTCCCCTTCACTCCCCTGGAATCCTCTTCACTTCTTAAAGCTGAGATGGAATATTTTGGAAGGATACGTCCTTCTCTACACACACTGCCAGGATGTACCCCAAAGCCTTCCCCAGAGGTCTCTAAGAATGAAAAGAACAAAAACAGAAAAGCCACTAACAAAGCAGCAGCATACAACATCAGGGCTTGCTGGGTTGGGGTGGGGTGGTGGAAGAGAGAGGATGGTAATTTACGATTCTTCTGTATTGCTGTGAACAATTTGCCCACGCCCCACTTGCACCCCACCCGTGAACTCCACGGCGTTCAGCTTTAGATGATGGTAATGTACCTGGAAGGAAAAGGCAGCCCATGCCCAGGCAGGCTGCATCAGACAGGGCGCCTTGCCATCTGGCCCACCTGCTGCATGCATGAGTCCATCTGGTGACTGCAAGAGCTCATTGTAGGCCTCTTCTGAGGAACACTGGGGCTGAAAAGCAGGCAGTGTGAATTATTTAAGTAGCTGGTATAAATAAATAGAGGGAAGGGGGGAAGAATAATAAGGGAAGGGAGGAAGAGAACCTGCCCCCTCCCTTTGTCTGTAGTTCTGGAATGTTCTAATACTTGAAAACATCCATTTACATGTAGATTTGGGTGTGGAGATCACGGTGAAGATTACACACCAATGAGATTTATCTAGGTTTAGATAAAACTTCAGATCACTTTGCACCAAAGATAGTGAATCTCAAAGAATTCAGAATCAGTAAAACTGATAACGTATGGTGTATTTCAGGCATCCATTCGAAGGGGTAAAGCTACTGTTTGTCGTTTTAGGAACAGATGGGTTTTGTTGGGGCGTGGGGGATGGGGACATGTGTTTGACTTTTTAATTATAATTGATAGAATTCAGAATTTTTTCTGCTAGATTGAAAAGTGAGAAAAAATTATGTTAATTTGATTTATGTATGTGGTCAATCAAAACTATTTTAGTTAGGTACAGTTCATTTTACTGATTGGGTATATGAATTAGTAGATTATATTAATAGATCCTAAATGGGAAATAAAAGTCATCAGACAGAAATCTGTGCTTAACTCTGAGTTTTGTGTTTAGATTAAACAAATAGGTTCACACAATATTCCTTAGCACTGTGATTAATGCAAAAATGAAATAATGAAATCATAAGCCAGGGTCCAGTGAATTGCTTATATTCAAGCTGAATATTGAAGTAAGGAAAGCCTGAGCAAAATGGGCTTGAAAGGCCTCGTGGGCATCATTGTATACATGACAGTCATTTTCTGAGGTTGTGACTGTCACAGAGTCTAGGAGGAGCTGGTTTGTACAAAATGGCCGTAAGTTATACATGAAAGGTAAGGGGTATGTCTAGGATTGTGGTGTCAGAGTCATGCCGAGGGTGGAATTGTTTTCCAGTGAGGGGGGGAAGACTTTATGCTTCTTTGGAGCTAATATCTATTTTCCCTTCTCATTTTTTACATTAGTGAATGGATAGTATAGATAAAGAATGTTCTGTGTTTTGCCCAGCCTATTCCTCCTCCCCCCCCCCCCGCTGATGAACCTGTGATGAGATTGTGGGAAGGTAATGGGCGCGCTGGTGCCCCCCTCCCTCTCACAGTTAGAAAGGCACTAGATGCTGGATGCTCGGGGATAGACCAGACTCCTCAGTGTTGTCCTCTTCCATTCTCTATTCAGCTGAAAAGTAAACTTAAGTCAGCTTCTCCCCACCAGTGAAGCTCCAAGTTATTGTTTTTGAACATAAGCAATTTTTGTATCTATAGCCAAATAGGTACAGAAATAATTTCCATAGTCAATTATAAAAGTAAGTGGTGACCTCCTTTGTTTTAAAAGGGATTTTATGGTGATTGATTTACAATCATCTCTTTCCAAAATCTTCTGGGAACTTCCTCTTCCTGTCTGCCTTTGAGGGGCTCTAAATAAAATACTGTCTTCAGTCAATAGCTGAAAATGCACAGCTAGTTCAGGCAACAAGTCACCTCTTACCTAGTCCACTTGGGCCTCACACTTCCTCCTGTGCCCATCCTTAGCACTCTGCCTTTGTGAAAAGAAATCCCGTCCCTCTCCACATTCCATCTACTGAGAATTCATAGGAGATGCCTCTGACTGTTCTGATACCAACGTTTACTGGGAAACTTTCTTGCTGCGCTGCTGAGAAAATGTCCCAGCAGGCAGAGAAAATAACTGACAAGAGGCCACACCAGTGGTAGTCCTTGACTGTGAGGGAGGGGGTTGACTCAGTGCTCCCAAGACAGTTTCAGGGAGCACCACAGATAGTTCAAGGCTCCCCACACACACAGCATTGGTTTTTCTGAACTATTAGTTCTGGGAGAACTCTTGATTTTCTGAATATTCCTTTAATTGCTTTGTATTCACCAAGACTTCCTTGTACTGATTTCAAAGTTTTACCTTTTTATTTAAAATGCAGCCTCCCAGACTCCAGCTTTGTTAATAGTATGACAAAAGGATACTGAGTTTCTCTGACCTGGGTGGGCCTGGGACAAATCCCAGGGGATGATTTTGTCATATCAGGTATGCTTGTCTCAGTGGTAGCTAGGACATATAAGACTTTGTTATCTTAAGATCACCTCAAAGCATATTTGTTTCAACAAGGGGAGTCTAGAATGTACTCATGTTCATGGAACGACAATGGGAACTTCACCCCTGAACAACTGGCAGCACACTTTGCCTGCCAGGACCAACCCTTCTAACATTTTACAGTTTTCCCCTTTGAGTCTAGTAAGAGTCAAGATTATAACCTGGGTGTGGACTTTGTTTTTATTTGATTATGATGTTCATGGGGGATGTTATTTAGAAGCATGAGTGTTGTCTGTTAGAGAAAGCCATGAACCCAAATATTTGCTAGGAATTTTAAAAGAAAAAAATATTATCATTTCTCAAGAAGACACCCAGCAGGTTATTAATTAGTGTTGTGACTTACTTTTACAGAATGCTGACTTTGTAATTGTGGAGTAAATTGGTAAGTCTTTTTGATATCATGAAAACTAAAATAAAGAAAGAAAATGAAGGCTAATAAAAGACTCTGTGCAACACAGGGTAGATTTCAAAAGGAAACCGTCTTCTGCAGTGGTTCCTCATGGGATCTGCCATTGACAGTTCAGTCAGATCAGCTGCACTTATGGTGAGCTAGCCGCTTGAAGCACAGGTTCCCCACACAGTTATAGTGTTATTAATTATATGGATAAGAAGCAAACAGCATCCGCGGTACTTAATAGCTCCCCATAAAGAACTTCATTACCTTGTTCACTGGGAAGAAGAGGGGTGTAATAATGAATCTCAGGGAATTTTATGGCCGTATAAGTGGGGAGGGGAGGTGACCATGTGGGGTTTCCCAAAAGCAAGGACAATAAATAGAATGGCAATACTTAAGCAATAAAGACAGTGTGTCATGGTCATCTTTGGCTTGGGGATGTCTCAATAGCCCAGGCTCAGTGCCAGGTTCCCTTATTGTCTTAAAACATATTGGTAATGTTGACTTCTATTTGATGGGAGAGAATCCTGCTAAGAGGCCACTAGGAAAGCAGTGCAGATGAAAACAGCAGCATATGTACACAAATGGATGGAACATCAAGAAAACTACTGCTACCATTTCTGGGGGAGCTCTTTCAGGTTGTTTGACCATTTATGGTTGGTCTCAGGGTCCAGCCTGAATGCATATTGGATATCAGTTTTAAAAATAATATGCTTTATTAGGGGACCAAGGTTGAATGGTACTCACTGTAGGTTCAAAAGCGAGAGAAATTAATGCCTCTGCTTAAAGTCCGTTAAACAAAAAGTGCTTGGCAAGGCTGTGCACTCCATAAATATTCCATGGCCTCTCCCCACCACTTTGCTCTTAATAACGGGGTTGTTAGTAGCACTAGAGGGGAAGTACAAACTGAGATTTCACTTCTCAAAGCCAAATTAGCTTCTTACCTCAACCGACAAATTCCGCAGGCGAAATGAGTCATAATAAGGATTAGTCAGGGAGCTCGAATTGAACCTATTTCTTGTGCATGTGTGCGTCCTTATCAGTCTCCCACTACTTATAATTGCCAGCTTCACTTTCCAAAATTAGCAGTGGGGAAAGCAAGGCAGAGGCAGAAGCCTAACTGCTTGCCGGCTCCTGACCTGCCTAGAAAACTGGGGTGAGAATATGGTGATGAGAAGCCAAGAGTTGGATATCATCACTGAGAGAACTATTAAAACAAAAGTAGTCTTCCTCTACTCTATGTGTGTGTGTTGCCTGCTTGTATTTGTACCCTGTGCATGCAATGTCAGTAGGAGGCCAGAAGAGGGCTTCAGATCTCCTGGAACTGGAGTTACAGATAGTTTTGAGTGCGGTGTGGGTGATGCGGAGCAAGCTCCAGTCTTCTGGAAGAACAGCCGGTGCTTTTAAGTGGCTGAACCATCTCTCCAGGCTGGAGTCTTCTTCCGCTAAGGAAACTGGAGGACAAAGACTAGGTTCTAGCAGATTGCCCTGCAGTTACAGTATTTCAAGAGACCCTCTTACCTTCTATTTCTCCTGTAAGCAGTTGTCTAAACATGGTGCTGGGAGTGCCTTATGGGTTATGGTCAACACCATGACAGCTCAACTGAAATTTTTCCCATGCACAAATGTGTGTGCAAGCCAACCTGTGAGGCCGTCCCCTACTCGTTTCAGGTACTTTTCTGCAGGGAAGATTTTACCAACCAATTGAGCTGATTTTACCCTCCCATGGAGATATTTTATTTATCCGATGAAATGCTTAGAACGTGATTAATTTGTCAGGGGAACATCTTGCTACTGTAAACTTGCTGAGTGCGAAAGAAAATTGCCATCACATGGATCTTGAAACTCTGAAGTAGCTAGAATCTTCTTTTAGTTTAAAATTTACTCTGCTTGCTTTTTTTTTTTTTAAAGACTATAACTTTGCCAGACTTTGATCCTGGGAGTTCAGTCAGGTTGTATTTGTAGGGGTGTGTAGGGGGGGGGAACCACCAAATACTAGGAGAGAGGATTGGAAATGTGGTTTAGTTGGTATGGTGCTAGTCTAGCATTCAAGAATCCCCAGGTTCAATCTTCACCACATCAACCAGACATGTGTGTCATCCAGGCACGGAGGAGGTGGAGGGAGGAGGGTCAGTCTTCAGGGTTATCCTTTGCTATACTAGCTAGTTAGTTGAAGGCCAATCTGGGCTACAAGAAGCTCCCTTGAATGCAGATAACAGAAGGAACAAATGATGCAGGACACACTGGAGTCTGAGTCTCTCTCCATAAGGATGATGCCTGATACTAAGTGGATTTTCATGCTGTACACAGGTCCCACACCTTTTCTGGTGCATTGTAAGTGAGACATAGGGAACCCTCTGGACCTCAAAGGGGAAAAGTCACAAGCAAGCCTCTATCATCAATCAAGGGGTGCAGGGTACCCCTTCTCTTCTTGTCCGCACAAGTATCAGTTGACAGATACACATAAGCAGTCCTTTCTCTGGCTTTTAAGTCAGAGGTAATTTGTAAATGAACTTGTAAATGAAGGTTTCCCCACTTTTGCTGCTAGTTGGGCCTGTTTTCCAGACACCGAGCGGGCAGGAGTCTTCCCCCACCTCCATTCACTCTCCGAGTGTAACAAGTGACAGTGGCATTGGTTAAGGAAGATGACTTTTTATTCATGTGTGTTCCCTGAGCTCAGTGTCCATTTGTCCATTAGAATGAGCCACTCATCATTCGTCCAGGTTTTCCCTCTTTCGGCATCAAGAGTTATGAAAGGAGAATTCCATTTTTCCCTGGCTCCCTGTGACAGGCAGACTTAGGGTTTTGGTCATTGGGTTTAAACACATATCCATCACCTCCATCTGGCAGCTCATTATGGTCCCCCCTTTGAATATATGAATTCCATATACCGCATGTTGGAAGTCTAACAACGCCAAGTTTTTAGATAAATAATTATCCTTCCGGTGATGTACGGCACACGGTCACCATATTTTCTCATTTTTACTGCATTCTTGCCCTTATCCCCCATAACATAAATCTTTTGCTTTCATATTTAGTAAAACTACGAAGGCAACAACCCCCCCCCCGTACTCACTACAGTCAGCCAATCCCAAACCATCATTTCCCCATCACTGGAAAAAATCTTGGGCAGATTTTTTCCAATAGATGGTTTGGTTTTAAATTGACCACATATTCGACACAGAGATGCAGGTTAGATGCCATGAAGACCTCTTCTCTGTCCTGGCTGTAACCTTGACATGCCCCCCAGCCCCCCAGTTCTGTGAGTCTGTGTGATAGAAAGGTGGGTGAATGAACAAGGCATTATCTGTGTCTGCTAATCTGTCCGTTCAGTTTTGAAGGTGGGGGGCCAGGATATGTGTGTGTGTGTGTGGACAGGACAGTTTGGGTTTGTTCCTGGGCCTCAGTTTCCCAGGTCACAGAACCACTCATAGAGAGGTTTCTAAGGGGGCAAAGCTGCCCCATATCCTTGTTTCCCGTTTATTTCTCTGATCCCCTGAGTTTGTTTCTTAGTCTCCTCCCTAGATTCTCATATACAGCTTACACCTGTGCTTGGGCCACCACTTCAAGGTGTTTGGTGTTTTGCAGCCAACCACGAGACTTAGTGATGAACACGGAGTTACCTGTAGGTCTCTGTGCTTCACGAGGCTGGAAAGCTTGGGGATCTGCCTCATGTGAAACCATGGGGCAATAGTGGATGAATTCTCACACACAAATGCACAGGTTAAGTGTCACAGAGCAGATGGACCATGGGCATAAGGATCCATGGCCTTTGGGGTGTGACTTCATTGCCCCCAAGGTAGGGAACTCTGATGTTTAGCACTGTGCATTGTGGGGCAGAACCACGGAGTTTCTCATGGTTCATTCTCGGGGAATGTGCCTCAAGAACAGAAATCAGCTGTTTGGACTGGTAACGGAGGGTCAGCCCTGTTGTGTTTTCTGTAAGGTTACCAGTGGCTGTGGCTTATGAACATAATTGATTAGTTTAGAAGTTGTTACTTATCCTCTCCCAAATCTCTGTCACTTTTTATCCACATGGGACCTGACGCAGAAGAGCTCTACTTCACAGTAATGCTCAGGGTGGCTATTTTGGCTTTTCCTAAAACATACCATGTTTTCCTTTTGGGGGGAGGAGACTTTGTTTTCTTTCCCTTTGAAGCTTAGAACCATGTTTGTCACAGAGTAGGGAAGGTGTGAATGTGACAGAATTTACGTGTGCCACAGTGTTCTTCACAGCACCTTCGTCTTGTGTTCTGAGAAGGGAAAGGAATCCCATACAATCAGTGAGCTAATGCTGGAGAATAATCAGTAAAACTCAACTTGCATTTCCCAAGTCACAACACATTAGACAGGCCCAGGCACTTACTGTGATGGTCCCAGATATTTACAAATTGCTATTTCAAAGGTAGACTCAGATTAGGTAGGCATGGTGATGCACACCATTAATCTCAAGCAAGTGGAGACTGAACAGGAGGATCTCTGAGTTCAAAGGTCTGGTCTGCACATTTAGCCAAGAAGATTATAATATATAATATATTATATATATATTACATATATATTATATATTATATATATTATATATAATAATATATAATATAATATATATATATGTATCCTGTCTCAAAACAAACAAACAAAAAACACACTCACTTTAAGATCTGATTATTCCAAAATATTAAAAATAATATTTTGTCCTATGCATTTATGAAAATAATTTAGCACTAAAATATTGACATTAAATATTTCTGGTGTGGCCTGTGGTAGCCCCAAGTAAAAAGTTTAAGCTTAGAGAATCCAAGGTGATCTTCCCTGTTTCTAGCTCTACTTCCTCATTTAGAAAATGGAAACGAAATGGTCACACTGGGGTCATTGGTCACCAGTGCAGATTCTCGTGTCTTTCTCTGCCTTGACATGAAAAAGAAACCTATTTTCCAGACCTCTTCTTGGGACACGAGGAGTTATGTTGTTAGTTCTTAAGAATGCTGTCTTTTGTTATTGTTGTTTTGGTATTTTTATTTGATGGAGATAGGGCTTTCATTTTGTATTCCATAGTGTCCTGAATTCACTGTATATCCAAGGCTGGGACTCAACTCTTGGCAATTCTCCTGCCTCCTCCCCATGCTTCTAAATTCCAGGTATTACAGTTGTGAGACACCACACTCAACTGACAATCTTATCAAAGTCTTTGGAAAGGGGTCAGAGGGGGGCAGTATATGCTGTGTTTTAATTGCCCGACTTCCTGTTGTCCACAGTCAATGTTTTAGTACTTATGAGAATGTCCTAAACAGATGCAAGTTAGACATAGATGACCATGTGATCAGTTATAACAGTAGTGGAATATGATGTTTTCCTTGACATAATACCTTACGGTCATGCCTTTCTAATGTAAAAAAATGTATATCAAATGACAGATTCATTCAGTAGCTCACATCTGCCCAGCATAGCAAAACTTTACTGGGGGTACATGTGAGGTAGAATGCAATTTAATTACAATTATTAGATGAAATTGTTAACTAACAAATAAATCAATTGAGACAGTTTTCGATAGTTGCAGACTCCCAAGGACTCATAGGAACAGTCACTTCTTTCCACACAGTTTCTTTTAAGGAATTCGTCTCGAATAGCTGTGCTACACTACTGTGATGCAGCTGAGCTGAGCTCGTCACACAGGTCTGTCATCTCAGCCACTCAAGAGGTTGAGGCAGGAAGATGACACGTTCAGGGCCAGCCTGGGCTACAGTGAGTTCAGGGACAGCCAAGGGAACTTACTGAGACACTTAAAATTGAAAGCAAATGACAAGACCAGAAACAATGGCACATGCTGTCAGTCCCGGCACTTGTGGGCAGAGGCAGGCAGTCTCTGTGAAGCAGCCTGGTTACACAGAGTTCTGGGCCTGCCAGGACTCTCTCTAGGTGGATTGGGATGCAGTTCATGGGCACGCCACTTGCTTAGCATGTAGAGGTTCCAGGCTCCACCAATCTCAACAAAGCATCATGTTATATACCTTCTGAATCTTGATAGCTCTCTGTGGGCATCTAGTTTTGCATCTAATTTTATGCAAGGCGCCTTTGACCACAGGCACCATTAATGGTCCCCAAAAGGAACAGCTCCATCACCCCCGCATTTGATTGTATACTTTGTTTGATTCAAACAAAATTAATTAAAAAAAAAACTTCCAAAGTAATTTTAACCTGACTGACTATGGTGTATTTTTTTGTGTGTTACTAGAAGTTAGACACCACTCCACCGGCCCCCTCACAATGTTCCCCTCTGTGTGTGTGCAATGCTGGATCAAACTGGAGGCCTCACACACATGCTCAACCAGAGCTCACCTGCTGAGCCACAGTGCCTGTGCCCTTTCTTTCAATGGTTTTTACCTCAGCTTGCTTCAAGTCATCTTCAGGTTTGGTTGTTAGAATGACAACGCACTTGGGACGTACACACTTCATTGCTTTTTTCCCCCCCGTCACATAATAGGTCTACAATGTGGTTGGGGGTGGATGGGTGGCACCACTGAAGAAGGGTTTGATACAAACACAAATTTGGTTCTCTCTCTTCTCTTCTTTGCTGCCTCTGTACCCTCTGAGTGTCTGAAAAAGGCATCTAATTCATGTAATACGGCATTCCAGACACGGGACACTCTGGCCCTCATTTCTTTTCTAAACCCCCTTTGAGTGTTCTCACTGGTTCCTCCTCCCTCACTCTGGGCCCACCAGCAGATCAGCCTCCCATCCTAAAGTGCTTACTTTAGTCCTTCCTCTTTGAGAGTCACTGAATTCAATGTTGTATCTGCAAAGGATGCTTACTCTTCCCACAATTCCCTGTGTGATATATGTTCCATTCTACGGCTTTGGCAGCTGAGTCTTGTAGATGACGTGGCAGAGCAATGTAAGGCCGTGAACCATGTTGGTAAGTTCCAAACCAGACCTTTGAATTAGAAATGTTGGCCATGCAGTACAGTGCCACCCAATACGCTAGCCTCTTAGCAGGCTTCCTGGGACCTAAGGAGACAGGAAAATGCTATTTCTTGTGCTTAGTGTTTTAGTTCGTAGATACTTGAGAGTCTTGCTGTGCATCACATTATATGAAGAACACTTTAGGTTTTGACTCTGTGGCTTTATGGGTTTTTCAATGTGTTTATTTATTCCCTCAACAACTCAGGAATAGGGTGAAATTAAAAAGAAATACAATATTGAATGGATGGTTGTTCTACTGAAGTCGGTGGGTGGAAATAGGCCATAGTCTATATGTGAAAAACAGGAGGGGTTGGGGCGTGTGTGTTGCATATGGTATGTGTGGGCACATGTAGATAGATGTATGTGGAAGCCAGAGGTTGACATGGAGTTTCTTTCTTGATTACACATTGAAGCAGAGTCTCTTACTTCAACCTAATGCTGGACGGTTTGGCCAGCCCTGCTGGCATTTATGTGGACATTGGGGATTTGAACTCTGGTCATCATTCCTACCTGGCAAGAATGTTACCCACATGGCCTCCATGTTTGTCAGAGTACAGATGCCTACTCGGGGACAGGACCACAGAGATGTCGCTACTTGAGACACATCTGGCAGAATGAGGAAAGAATTCTTTTAAAATTTATGTTACAGTGCAAATGGTCTTCATGGATACCTGCTTAGAATTTTGACATTTGAATCATTTTAGCTACTCATATTTTATGAACAAGTACCCTTTAAAATATATGGTTGGTCCTTCCTTCCTTCCTTCCTTCTTTCCTTCCTTCCTTTCTTCTCAGCTCTCTTTCATCCACAAAACTGAGCAACCACTCTCCCAATGAACTATAATCCCAGGCCTAGTTTTTACTTTTTAATTTTTAGATAAGGTCTCAGTTGCCCAGGCTGGACTTGAACTCACTCTGTAGCACAGGCTGCCTACCCTTGAACTCTGTAGCCCAGGTTGGACTCGTGCTTGTCCTCCTCCTGCTCAGCCTCCTGAAGTGGTGGTCACAGGCCTGTGACACCAGACGCAGCTCTTCCTTGTCTTTCTTATTTCCATTTCCCACTTGGCAAATCATAAGCTTGGCTTTATTCTGTGGTCCACTTCCATCTTCCTTGTTTTAAAATCCAAGCAACTCAGCTTTTTGTTTGAGACACAATTTCATCATGTAACTAAGACTTGCCTAAAGCTTACTGTGTAGCTGAGGTGAGGCTGGCCTTGAATTGCTGATCTTCCTGCTGTCATCACCCAAGTGTGAGGATGTCAGGTGCGCACTACTGTGCTGGTCCTCAAAGACGGTGTCTGCTTGTTTGAGACAAGGTCTTTCTATACAGTCTTGGCTGCCCTGGAGCTCCCTGTGTGGACCAGGTGACCTTGAACTCAGAGTTTCCTCTGCATCTGCCTCCTGCTCTACCACATCTGGCCCCCGGAAGCAGCTTTTAAAGTTTGCCTGCTTCTATTGGCGTTCACATATCATGTTTTGACTGAAGGGTTTTCTCATGGGCCAGGTACTAGGGAATGAAGCAAGGAAGGAAGTCACATGACTTTTCTTTGTTGCCAAAATGTACACCTGATACTGGTGACTATCTTATGTTGGTGATGACAAATATTTTACAGAAGTTCATAGCAGTTTACAGGGGAAAAAAAAACTATTATTTAGATTAGTAGCAAATTATTCATTGAGGGCCTATGCTTTTAAAAAGACCTAAGAAATAGAGATGTGTCTCTTGGTGTGCACTCTGCTCTTGCTACAGGCATCACTGGTAAACCTTAGTGCACCACATCCTGATGTGTAGGTCTGTATTGAAGAGCGGGAACAGTGTAGGCGGGCATGATGAGGGACATCTGTAATGCCAGCACTCAAGAAGCTAAGGCAGGAGGATTTTGAGTTTGATGCCAGCCTGGGCTACAGACTGAGACCTTGTTTTGAGAAAGAAAAAAGGACAGAAAAGCTTTTTCCAAGGCATAGGAGCTGATGGAAACCTCTGGTCCTCACTTCTAAGTCATTACACTTAACCCATTGTTCAAACTTTTGTTTAAATAAACTTTATGAAGAGAAGTTTACATGCAACAAAACAAATATTTGAGGTGTTGCATAACTCAATGACAAGTGTGATGACTTGGTTCACACACAGCCAGCCCCCAGTATCCTATGCATACTCTTCAGCAAGTCTACCCGCAACCCTCGGATGCACAGTCCGTCAATGTGCAGCAGCTTCCTCATTGCTCTAGACCCAGAGTTGGACAGCACAGCTCTTATGTGGCTGCTTCTTTTGCCAGTGTGGCTTTGAGATTAACTATGCCATGTAATCATAGTTCCTTTCTTGTATTGTTGGCTTGCCTTCCTCTAGGTTTGCATACATATGACTATGCATGCAATCATATGCACACATGTGAGTGCACGTGTGTGTACATGTCTGTGCACATAAGTATGTCCATATGTCTGTGTATATGTGTGTGCATATGTATAAGCATGGATGTATGTGTGCATCTGTGCATAGGTGTATATGTGTCTGAGTGTGAGTAGGCATCTCTATGCACATGTGAGAATATGCATGTGTGTATATGTAAATTGCGTATGTGTGAATACATGTAACACAGTTTGTCCCTCAGTCGTGGGACTGTCTTTTCTGATGTAGACTCTTGTGAACAGTGCAATGACAAACACTTGGTTATGCAATTTTATGCTTCTTAGTGGATATTTGAGGACACACTTGTGATGTGTGTCTGGAGTTTTCAACACATGTGTTTGTGTAAAGAAACTAAAACTTTTTCATTTATACTTGTAATAGAAATGGTAAAAAAAAAAAAAAAACTATGTACTATCAAAATTACCATATTCCTTACTTTTAACAGTTGTTGTCTTTAGAATCATTTGTACAATCATTAATCCCTTAAATTTATGATAATTAGTGATATACTTTCAGTGATTAAATCCACCACCAATATACACAGAAACAATATATATATATATATATATATATATATATATATATATATATGGTAGGATTTTTGTATGTAAGCATTTTTTCTGGTTTCAAGTTACTTTGTGTTTTAGCATCTAAAAATGTTTATCTTCATAATTACTTGCAGCTTAAAAATATTTTATTGTTCTGATCTTTATATCTCATTTTATGACTCCATCTATAAAATGAAAAATTCCCCCTGAAAGCATGTGTCTTTTACATAATAGACTAGGATTTTTAAAGTATTAGGACTTAAGGCAATACCAGATTGTGGTCAGCTTTTATTTAAAGCCTTCCCTACAGAAATGTATTTATGAGTGCTAATCATACCAAGGATCAATATAAAGGTTTTTAAAATCGCGTTCTTGCAGGATAGTCACTGACACTCGGGTGATATGCCACGTGACACAGTTGGTGTTCTAAAACACAAGGTTACGTTTCTCCTGATGCTGATAGAATTAGGGAGTGAGCCCAGTGGCTGGAAGCACAATCGGAATCAGGCCACTATGCAAAGGGCACTTTCCCCCTCGTTTTGTAATGCATGCCCATGGGTCTTTATGCAGTATTGCCTTTAGAGATAACAAATTTTCACAGACTTAGGAAGCAATAAAATGCATTTAACACTAAATCTTTACTGAGCATAGTTTAATCTTTCTCTGATGCAGAAAGCACTTTATAATTTTATAGCTCGGCAGGCTCATTATTGTGTGCTGGTTATTATCCTGGCAAAGGGTCGGAGCCTTGGCGAATCCCAGGCACTTGCTAATAGAAGCCCAGCCAGAGAGGGGCGAGTGTGCGTCCCTGTACATCCCTTGCTAATAGAATCCCAGCCAGAGAGGGGCGAGTGTGCATCCCTGTACATCTCTTTACTTTAAGACGGACATTTTCTCACTCCCCTTTCTCCCAGGTTTTGATTTCTGCCCTTCTGCTTTCTTCCTGAATATACACATCACCCTCTTGGATTTCCTTAACAAAAATACAATTTCAGGCTTTCTAGATGTGACGACCATGACAAAGTGATTTTTATAGCCAGGTCTGAAAGTGACTAAACTTGACAACAATTGTGTCTTATGACAACCTCTGCTTTCATGTCCCCAGCCTACTTTTAGATCCTCATTTTCTTTTCCACCTCAAATATGAACAATTTCATATCGCAGCATTGGGGGAAAACAAATCCTTTTCTCAGGAATACATTTTAATGGGAAAACGGGCACTTCCTGTAAGTCGTTGAGGCTTAACACCTTTACTCTGTAATATTCAATTTCTCACTCACTCACCGACAACAGGAGATTTATTTATTTATTTATTTCCTTATTTGTGGTTCGTGTTCATAAAGGTTTGGGAAGAATTAGTGTTATGGAAGTAAACCAGATTAGAGGGGACTGTGGATCAGATTTGGTAACAGATGGTGGTGTGGACATTAAAGGCTCTTTGCGGACGGCCGTGGCAGCAGCTTGCCTCTGTTCTCTGTGTCTCCCTTCCTCACACTTGATAGACGGGTATAAATCACTGCAATCCTGTCTTGACAGCCAATTTCAAGAATTTGATCTGGTTAAAGACATGGCTTGCCTGCTCAGCGCAGAAGCCTACCTCCTCTCATTGTCCCCTGCATCTCTCCCTCCTTAGACACCGGCCTCACCCACCTCTTCCTAATGAAACTTTGCTTAATTACAGTTTTAGCTCTCTAGTGTTAATCACTTTTCCATCCAATTCGGTATTCCCCAATGTCTGTGAGGGATTTATTTTCTTTCTCCCACAACCCGTTAGATTCATACGAATGTTTTTCTAAAAGTGTTATTTGTTTTTAGAATTGTTAGAGGCATTCTTTGGGAGAATTTCCTTGAGAATCCTAATGACCAAAATCATTATTGAAGAATTAACTCTGAGTTTCTTTAAAAAAAAAAGATAATTGTTTTTCAGTTCACTGAGATGACAGGTTTCCTTCTGATTGTTTCTTGTATACTTGGTTTGGGTCAACATCCCTCCACCTGTCCTGTCCCTGTCTCCTTACTGAAATTACTACTTTCAAGGAGAAAGGTGTTGGTGTGACATAGTAAAGTTCCCAAATCAGAAAAAAAAAAAGAGAGAAAATTGGCAGAAGCAACCCCTAGAAGTAGCAATATTTTTAAAAATTAATAATTATTAAAAAGTTAAGCAATACAGGCTAAAAATAATAATTATAAAAAATTATCTGGGTGGTGGTGGCACACGCCTTTAATCCCAGCACAAGGGAGGCAGAGGAAGGTGGATCTCTGTGAGTTCAAGACCAGCCTGGTCTACAAGAGCTAGTTCCAGGACGGGACAGCCTCCAAAGCCACAGAGAAATCATGTCTGGAAAAAAAAATTAAGCAATACAGGCTGCCTCCTCCATCAGGCAAAATAAACTCATGCAGTCATAGGCTTGGGTGCAGAGCACGTGACAGCCAGCGTGCTTCTGCACTGACCTGTGCCAACCTCAGAAATCAATTAAAATATGGTGTTGAGGCACAGGGTCTCTACATGACTGGAAATAGCAAACAAATTGTGTGGTCAGGTCTACACAGACCACTGGGGTCTGATGCACTCAGGAGAACAGTCCTGAGGTTGCCTCTTGCAAATCCATGCTGCTTTAGGCTCTCTGCCTATCCCAGAAAAGGAAACAGAAGAGGGGCCCAAACAATCTACAGAAATGAAGAGAAGATTGGCTGAGGGAGCTGCCAGCAGTCAGTAGAAACCAAGGTTCCTACTGGCAGTCAAATCAAATGTAGCAACAACTCAGCGGCTCCCTGCTGCTAGCTGACAGCATGGTGTCACACACTGGGACAAACAACCACTTAAACACTGATTGCACAGAATTGCCCTTTCTGCCAGCACCTCCCACCTTACAGGGGAATGGGCAAAGAAGACAGCCATTTCTAGGAACACCCCAAGAATCTGGCTGTCCACTCCACTTCAGATGGTCACTGCTCTTCCCTGAATGTGGTTGCTATAGCTTCACTGAGATGGAGCAAGTTTTTGTAATGATTCTTTGTTAGCATACATGCACACACACATACATAACACACACACACACACACACACACACACACAGAGAGAGAGAGAGAGAGAGAGAGAGAGAGAGAGAGAGAGAGAGAGAGAGAGAAGGTTACATAAGGGGACACATGGGCACATATAGGTACGCATGGCATACATGGGAACACACACAGGCACATACAGTCACACACACATGGGTATGCAAGGGCACACATGGGTCCATGGGTCCACACATGCATGCACACGCACACAGGCACACACAAGCATGCACATGGGCACACACACATGGGTCCACACTGGTCCACACAGGTACACATGGCAAACATACATGGGTACACATGGGCACACATGAGCACACACATACATAGACACACATGCACACATATAGGTACACACATGCACTCATGATCTCAGTGTTAACTGAGGGTTCTTTTATGTCAGGTCTTACTCTCCAGGTCTACTCTGAGACACTCATCACTGTGACACACACATGCACGCACGTGCACTCATGGTCTCAGTGTAACTGAGTGCGCTTTTATAACAGGTCTTACTCTCCAGGTCTACTCTGATGCATTCTTCAGCCAGAAGAAGTTTAGGGAAGTGTGCATTTTACATGAGGAAACTAAGAGTCCAAGTGACAAAGCCAGGTCCTCAGGTAATCCTGCTGTTTCCTACTGAGTCCAGCACAGACCCAGAGAACCCTGCCATACATTGTTCTCTTAAAAATCAGGTATTTTGAATGATAGATAAGCTTTAGAAATTGTTCTTTGCATGCTAGTACTTGGACCTTTGGATGTGACAAACAGCACAGGTGTCCCTCTGATCTGAACCCTTTTCTCTTTGATGGCTTCTCCTGCCCTGTCTGTTGCAGAATAAATCCTTTTTTTGCAAAACTCGTTGAGTGTAGAAGAAATCTTTAGTCACCTCTATAGCCTGGATTAAATGGAGGTGTGGACTTGGGTACTTTGTTTTGTGTGCAGCCAGCTCAAGGAGGTGCTTAGGCATGGGCAGAGTCTCCAAATGAATAATTAGCTGACCCCCACCACCACCATCACACTCCATTGGGCTTTAGCTGGACCACACCTGATCCCAACAGAGTACCCCCTAACTTAGTCTGCAGTCACACATAGCCCCCAACACCAGCTTCTTTTTATATCCAGATGTTGACTTGCAGACTAAGCTATCACCTTAAAAATATATAAATAGAATCTAAGCACCGTCCAGCAGATGTGATAGGCCATCTCAAGTTGTGTTGTAAGTCTCCCCAAATACAGACATTTTCTATGTGCTTAAAGCAACTTTATTTTAAAAATGATTCCTACTCAGCATTCAGATTGTCTTACTAGCACAATTTACCAGTTTCTGAGTAGATTTGAGCCCCCCTCCACCCCCGAAAGTATCTAGCCTGTTTCCCTAGAGGCAGCTGCTCTATGGGTAATTGTAACTGGTTTTGCAAAATATTTTATTAATGAACAAAGGGTGACTTCCACTTACAGGCGCTCCTGATACAATTCTTATTTCCTGTTTTCATTGTAGCCAAAAGAATCCGAAGGGACATTCACAGCCCAGCTTTCATTGACCTGGGTTTGATTTGTGAACTCCATTGTTGGAGTGTATGTGTGCAGCATCTATATTCAATTGTCATTTGTGAAGAGCAGCCTACAGACTGCCTGTGAGTGGAGTGTCTGTTTGTTTCTTCTCCAGCAAGATGCTCGAGAAGGTCTTCATTTAGCTGTCAGTCCCCTGTTGTGTCGACTTCTGGGCCGTGTACTCCTTGACTGCTGGAAGACAGAATTGTCTAAACATGAGCAAACTTTATTGATCCATATTTCTGTTTGAAAGACCGGAGATTTGTAGAAGCAGGCGGCTCTTTCTTTCCTGAAGACTGGCTACAGAGGGGGTCTGCTCATGGCGTAGTAAATCTCTTAGACTGAGCAAATGTTAGGTTCAGTACATCATAAGCTTCATTCGGATGATTTATCTTAGGTAGCTTTTGCACTCTGAGAACCTTCAGTTTTAGTGATAGTCCCCACCCGATGTCCAGGGCTGTTTTGCTCTACCCTGGGCTGGTGACCCAATTCACCCTGGGACACTTATACCCACATGGGTTGACAGCAGGGCACTCTATTTGAAAGCCCTTCTGCTCCTTGGTCTTTTGGTTCCCAGGAGACTAACTTGTGTAAAATAAGAATTATTCCTTGAGACAACATGATTGTTTTCCAATGTGTACTGCATATTGAGTGTCTGATTTGCCACTTTGAAAGTTTCTTAAAGACGCACAGGTATCATGTCTCTGGGCAGCTTAGAGGACAGAGTTAATTAAGCTGCATTAAGAACAAATATATACACTTGTTAAAACACTTAATTTGCCTCAATAGTATTGACTACGTGGCAGAAGTTTGCTTGAACTAAATGGTATTTCCCCTCGCTATGTTCCAGTACTTGAATGTGATTCTGTATAATAGTTAATAGCCATCATCAGTTAAATATTGTGTTAGTTGTGAAGTAATATCATAAGAATTGATTTGGATTTGGCAGTGGGGGAGAGTGCTCCCTTCAAAGTCGAGGTGGCGGCTTAGCTGGAGTTTCAAGCAGAATGGTGGTTCATATAAACAGTACATTTATAGACTTAAAGCTTACTTCATGTAACACGAGTGCCCATTATATGAAAGAAAGTCTCGGACAGTTGATTATGCAAAACTTCGTGTATACAATTACCTCGCATGATTATGCATTTAGCAGTGTTATTGATTTACCCACTCACTGTGTCTAGGTGCTATAAAGAAGAGTTGCTCACCCCCCAGGTTGAAACAGGTCCAGAAAACAAGCTAAAGATAAATCACACTGCTCAGCACCTCGGAGTCAGATCAAATCCTTAAATATGGAAGCCACCGATGGGCTTGCTGTATGACGCAGATGGGGTGACATCACGGCACCATTCCAGCCCTCATTCATTATGCCTATCAACTGGAGATGCATAATAAATAAATCACTGGGCAGTATGGAAGCAATGGGGGTTTCCTGCATCAAAAGCAGCCTGGAGCTCAGCACGAAATGGCGGTGGTGGTGGTGCAGGCCTGTAATCCCAATACTGAAAGAGTAGAGGCGGTAGGATCAGGGGTTCAAGGCCAGCCTCAACTACATAGCAAATTCAAGGTCAGCATGTACAGTATGAGACCTTGCCCTGAAAAATAAAATTAAGGGGCTGAAGAGATGGTTCAGCAGTTAACAGCACTTTCAATGCCCACATGTCTGACCACAACGGTCTGTTACTCCAGTTCCAGGAGATTCTCCAGCCCTCTTCTGGCCTCTGGGAGCCCCAGGCATGGATGGATGTGGAACACATATACATGCAGGCAAAGCATTCATTCATGTAAAAAAAAATTAAAAATTGATCTTGAAAATTAACAACTGAATAAATAAATAGGCAGTCTGGGTCACAAAAAAACGTGATCAGTGGCGGTGTTCGGCTCCAAGGTGTAGGAAAATGGCCGTCAGTGTTTGTACAGCAATCTCTACACAGTTCTAGCATGTCCAGCTCTCGTGAGGCTGTGTGGCCTCCTTGCTGCACTTCCCTTGTCATCTTTCTGGCCCTTTAGGGTGGAAAAGAAGAAAAGGGACAGTGTCCCATCTTCCTTTGTTCTAGATATTGCAGCTAGAAAGGTCACAGTCCTCTGGGTGGGACTTCCAATGTTGGAAGATAACTGAGAGGCAGGGGTCCTTAGGACTTAAACCCAGAGAGCTAATGAACTAACTCAATGTCAGGGGAAGAGTGAGGGTGGCCGTGGAACGGACAGGCTATGCTGCTCTATTTGAAGTCACAGTTCACCTAGGAAGCACCATCCAGACAGGAGCTGAAAGCCCAGCTTCCTGTGCTCTGAGTTTCTCCTCTCCCCATTTTGGGAATGTTGGGGAGCCTCCTGTAGACATGAGAGAGCTTCCCTCTCAGATAGGGTCCCAGTACTTTTTCCTGGGGTGCTGTGCCCTATCCCCAGGCTACATGGCTAGCTCACTCTCCTGGGATGGGCTAAGTTAGTGTTCTGGACTAAACACACTAAACCTCTCTTAAAGAAGCAGCATTATCCAGTGATTGTGATCTGATCGTATGCTAGTAAATTGGCTGCCTTTTATACAATTAGGCGCTCATGCTGGTGTGAGCGCACATATATGTCGACTCGATGTTTTTGTCTTTCTGAGCACCTGGGTCAGGATTTATGACTCTTCGTTTACCATCGGCGATCTCCTGTGAGGTTAACCAGGCAGACCTGAAGATCTTTCCTATTAAGAAAGAAAAACTCCTTTCTCATCCTTCCCCAACTAAGCCAGTGTACCTTAATGCAATGATGGTATGTTAGACACAGCAGTTGTCAAAGCACTGTATTACGGTGAAGCCATAATGACACCCTGTCTCTCTAAAGTAGTCATGTTTTCTCAAATCGCACGCTGCACAGCTGATTCTGACATGACACTTCATTCGGCTGCTCTCCTTCCTCAGAATCGCCATTCTCTCACAATAGCAGCTGCTGCCCATTTCCTTACTAAGTGATTCACATTTTGCCACTTTACAGAGTGCAATTAGTGTGTGTGGGGGAGCGCATTGTAAAGTATTGCTTGAAGTTGTAACTCAGGCTGCCAGGGGAGCCAAGCTGGGGTCACCCGCTCTGCAGCCTGTCCCTGGAGGGGAAACAGCCTTAGACGAGGGGCTTCTTCTAAAAGCATTAATGAAAAATAACTATAGGCTACTGAGAGTTCCATTCTTCTTTTAAACAAAAGTACTTAAGTTATTTCCTCCGATGAGTTCAGGAGGTAGAAAACTGGCCAGTCCCTGTCTGTTCAGTCCTACTGTGACTAGGGGGCAATTCCATGACAGCCATGTCAGCCCCCCCCCCTTCTGATCATGAAATCGGTCATTCATTTGTAAACATGCCCCATTTCTGGCTTCTGGCTTCGCATGCACACACGTCAGAGAGATGCTTTGTTTTTTGGTTGTTTTTTTGTTTTTTGTTTTTTTTAAACATTTTGGATTTAATGATGACAGGATATTGAAGAAGCGAAGTGGTGACATCATTAAGTAACCAGTATTTAGCTTCTGAACTTGTTTGCCACTGGAATACATATAAGGAAAGTTTCAGACTTTGCCTGAGTGTGATAATCAAGACGGGGTACAGAGACTGCTACACACAGTTTCCTGTAAGAAATATGAACTTCACTTTTCTTTTGAGACAGCCTCTTGGATGCATAGACCAGAATGGCTTCCAACCCTTGTTTTCCAGCCTTAACTGTCAATTTAGGAATTGTGAGATTATGAACCCTTTTTTATTTGTTTTGCTTTTTTCTTTTTCTAGGAATAGGAAATATGCTCAAGTTTTGTGCAGAATTCATTTGGTAAAAATATAACTGTTTTCCTGTCATCCCAACATTAGGAATGCTGAGGTCCTGAATAGATCACAGTCCCAGCCTAGTCTAGGCTAACTCATGAGACCCTGTTTTTTTTTTTTTTTTAATTAATTTATTTATTTATTTTTATGGTCTATTTTTCTTTTTTTCTCCATTTTTATTTGAATTAGAAACAAGGTTGTTTTACATGTCAATCCCAGTTCCCTCTCCCTCTCCTCCTCCCCTGCCCCCCTCCCAATTAACTCCTATTCCATACCATTCCTGCTCCCCAGGGAGAGTGAGACCTTCCATGGGGGGTCTTCAGAGTTTGTCATATCCTTTGGGATAGGACCTAGGCCCTCCCCCGTGGGTCTAGGCTGAGGGAGTATCCCTCTGTGTGGGGTGGGCTCCCAAAGTCCATTCCTATGCTAGGAATAAGTACTGATCTACTCCAAGAGGGCCCATAGATTTCCAAGGTCTCCTCACTGACACCCACATTCCTGGGGTCTGGATCAGTCCTATGCTGGTTTCCCAGCTATTAGTCTGGGGTTCATGAGCTCCCCCTTGTTCAGGTCAGCTGTTTCTGTGGGTTTCACCAGCCTGGTATGGCCCCCTTTGCTCATCACTCCTTCTCTGCGACTGGATTCATCCAGTTCAGTTCAAGGATTAGCTGTGGGTGTCTGCTTCTACTTTCACCAGCTGCTGGATGAAGGCTATAGGATGACATATAAGTCAGTCATCAATCTCATTATCAGGGGAGGGCATTTAAGGTAGCCTCTCCTCTGTTGCTTAGATTGTTAGCTGGTGTCATCCTTGTAGATCTCTGGACATTTCCCTAGTGCCTGATTTCTCTTTAAACCTATAATGTCTCCCTCTATTATGAAGACCCTGTTTAAAACAAACAAACAAAGCAAGATAAGATATAGATGTGTTAACAACTTATATTTGGGGCTAGGGAGATGGATCGGGGTAAAGGTATTTGCAGTAGAAACTTTAACAACCCAAATTTTCTCTCTAGAACATGAGCCGTAGAACTAGCAAGCTATCCTCAGACCTCACACACATGCCGCGTCATGCACAACACATACATGCATAAATATAATAAGTTAAAAACTCCAGGTTGGGGACTGGACCTATGGTCAGCAGTTAAGTGCACTGCTGCAGAGGCCCTGAGTTCAGTTCTCAGCACCTGCATGGTGGCTAAGACTGTCTGCAACTCCAGTTCCAGGGGATCTGACACAGACTTCTGATATCTGCCAGCACTTAGCCTACAAACGGAGCCCACAATGCATGTACATAAAACACTCAGACATATAAAATTTGACTAACATTTAAAGAAAAACTCATATTTTAAAGAATTGGCTAAAAATAAGTAATATTACTGAATTTTTGTATATCAGCATTTAACAAACAAAAATGTCTTCAAAGCTTGGATTTTTTTCTTTGAAATGTAGACTACTCTGGGTGTGGCTATAAAAGTGTGGAGACTCAAACTTGGCGGTCCTTCATTCCTTCATTCAAGCCTACATATTATCTGGATCTGGGGAGAGTTGCTAAAAACAATTAGCTTGATAATTTTAATATGAATTGAATATTAACTCATAAATTGTCCTCTTGTTTCCCCTACAGCAGAAACTTTAATTGATCCTTTTCTTTTTTCTACTTTCTCCCTCTCTGTGCCCAAATGTATGCCATAGTTAAACAAGTACATTCACAAGAAAGTTTGGTTTTCCTCATCTTCAAAATTGAATATCAAAATAATATATAGAATCATTTATACAATCAAATTAGTATGCAAATAATCATGACTATAATATGCTGTATATAACTATAAGTGATATAAAATATATAATAACAACTTGAAGGCCCCCTAGTCAAGGCTGAGAAGTATTCCTATGCCGAGGCATGATAAACAGAATTGCTTGAGAGCATGTCTCAAGTGGTACTGCAAGTTTTATTTTTAAAGCCCTTGCATTTCAGGAAGGCTATTAAATTCCTCAAAGTTTGTTCCTTACATAAAAATGTCACTGTCATTAAAAAATAAGCAGTTCTGAGAATCAATCCCAGGACCTTCCGCATGCTAGCTAGACTGGGCCTGTGTCACTGAGCTGTATCTCCTGACCCCTCAATGGTCTTCTTGGAAGGTTCCCCTCTACTTCATTCACAGGGATTCTGAAAGCTGTTTCACCTGCTTCCTTGTCCCCATCTTTTTACCTAAAATAATAAAATAAATGTAAACTGTATTGAAGCTTTAAAATAAATATTTCCTACACGTTTTGACACGTTATTTCTATTCATAATTCTTAACTAAATTTAGACCTTTTTTTTTTATTAATCCAATGTGACCTAAAATTTCTGCATTAACAGCATAATGTGGAATTGGGCTTATTCACTTTGGCTACAGATAAAGCCATCATCTTGAAAACGGCTCTTTCTGACAAAAAGGTGTTCTTTTGAAATAAAGTCTTATTCAGTACATCCCTCTTCGAGTTAATGTGAATTTTAGTGCCTCTAATTTTAGATTGAAGTGAAGTCTAGAATAAAACCCACCGGCTGACAATTGAATTTATAGATAGTTGTGAATATTTCAGGCTTGAATAATAGAGCTGTAGAATTTCAGAGACCGAGAGCTGGAGAATTAAGACTGGCTGTGGTTTTTAGGTTATAATGTAATGGCGTCCAGGAAGTGTTCGCTGTAATGAGCTCAGCTGTGATTAGGAGACAACTGTATTCTTTGGGGGATTCTGTTTGGGCGTCACTCAACAGGGTGGATCAGCAGCCAGGGTGGGGGCCTTCTGTTCCCTTTCCATTTACAGCTGAACAGCAAAGGAATTAGCTGAGAGCCAAAGCAGAAGGTCTCTGTGTGTCCGCTGTGTCCCCTGCTGGTTTCTGTGTGTACCCTCTCTCCCCTGCTGGTCTGTGAGGACACCTTCTTTACACTGGCTGGCTCAGCTACTTTTATTTATGTGTTTAGCTGTACTGGGGTTGAACTCATGGCCTCATACAAGTAACCTACTTCTCAGCTACATCCTCAATATTTGTGTGTGTGTATGTATTTTGTGTATTTGTATGTGAAAGATGGTGTGTGTGTGTGTGCGCGCGCGCGTGTGCGTGTGCACATGCAGGCACCTGTATTTATACCTGTATTAAATTTTGAGGCAATTCTCTCACTAGACTGTATTCTGGCAAGTAGACTAGGGTGCTGGAGACCCAGGAACCCACCGGTCTCTGCCTCCTCAGGCCTGGGAGTACAAATGCATACCACCAATGTCCAGCACTATTTTTTTAAAATGTGGATTCTGGGATTGAATTCAGGTTGCACTGAATCCTTGGGCCTTGGATGTTGTGTTTTGAGACAGGCATCTATGTTGCACATGCTGGCCTTAAACTCACTGTTTGTATTAAATTTGTGGTTCACTTTATCTCACTCAATCTCACCAAGACGGAGTTACCAGCATGTGCCCTCAGACCCAGCTAAGTATTTAAAAAAAATTTTAAACTAAAAATAATTAATATATGTGCATGGAGGGGCAGGTTATGTGCACATGAGTGATGGGGAATGTTCTGTGTATGTTTATCTTATTGATTGTTAAATAAAATACTGTTTGGCCAATGAGATAGCAAGTAGATGGGACTAGGAGTCAAAGAGGATTCTGGGAAATGTAGTAGAGAAGTGCTGATCCAGGTAGGAAGTGACATAGCAAGGAGACTCATATTTAAGCGAAGATGAAACAGGAAGGGCCCCTTTTTTTCCGTTTGCCTCCTCCAGCGGCAGGATGTGAGCCATCAACAAGGAGGGACGCCAATAAGGCGTCCGATAAGATAAGTCTTATAAAATATATAGATTTATGATAGTTAAGACTGAGACAACAGATGAGGAATCCTAGTCATTGGCCAAGCAACTTTAAACCTAATACAAGTTTCTGTGTATTCATTTGGGCCTAACTCGGGCGGGCGGCTGGCGTAAAGCACACACGTGGTGGTGGGGCTCAGGCAGCTTTTGTTGGAAGATTTATTGTAACACAAGAGTGTAGTGTCTGAAGGGGTCAGAAGAAGGCCTGTAACCTATTGGAGCCAGAGATACAGGCAGTTGTGAGTCACCTGTTGTGGGTTCTGGCAACCAAATTAATACACTTCTGCAATCACTCCACATGCCCTTAACTGCTGTAGGTCTCTCCAGCTTCTCAGTTATGATGTAGAATGGAAATAAGCATTACTGAAAGCTCTGTTGTCTTCTAGGTATTTCTGCTCCAAAGTTTGGAACGAGATGTGAATTCAAACCTCATTACTTCCAGTTCCTGGCTACATAACCTTCATTGTACTTAAGGACATCTGATGCTTAATTTCTTAAAGATAAGATAAGCCTCTCCTAGGCATGTACACACACACACACACACACACACACACACACACACACACACACACACACACACACGGAGAGAGATGAATGTGTCACACATAAATGAGGTAGACTTCTGTCCAGCTCAGTTCCTGGCATACCTATAAGCCTTTGATTAATGACAATCTAATTCATATTTCTACGAAGTAGTAGAAGTTATTAATTAAGGGCACACTTATGTTGGAAAAGAATCACATACAACCTACAGTGCAAATCCAACTTGTTTGCTTTCACTTGTGACTAGAGTGACCAGATTTCATTTAGAAGACCCTGTCCCTGTTCCATGGCCTTCCTAGGCAGCAGTACCCCCTGAGGTAGCTTCTAGGCTACTATAAAGTGTGGTCTGAGATTTTGAAGGAGACAACTGGCTGAAGTTTCCTCATTTTTTATGACTAGGTCTGAACAACGTGTCTTTGGCATGTACACATTTGGTGACTTAGCAAATATCTGTCCCAAAAATGGCATGTTAATTTCTAGCCCTGTTCCTTAAACTAGTAGACCACAAATTTTAGAAGTCAAAGAGAAGAAAAAAAAAACACAACAAAAAACCAACCCATACAGGGACAAAGTTAAGTAATCATGAAGTTTAAAGAGAACTGAGAAGGAGCACCTGGAGAAGAGGCGGTGTGGTGTGGTTTGTGATCAGGCAATCCAAAGCTGTGCCCTGCAGGGCGGTGGGGCTCAGTGAAAGCCTTAATAGTCATAGTTGTGAGAGAAGGGAAGGAGAGAGAGAGCATCTATGGTTTAGTAGCCTAATAACTTCTAACCAGTAGCCTAAGATCATAATGTATGTGTGAGCAGTTTGGTAAGTATAAGGGAATAAGTGAATTGGCAATGTAAGAGTTTTAAATTAAAAGGAAGTGGTGGGGCTGCTGTAAGTCAAGCAGACTTGCTTTCTTTCAAACCTCGACTTGAGGAGTGTGCTTAGCCCAGAGTGCAGGCAGGGGGACAAGGAGAGAGATCTATTAATTACAATGCTCATTAGCAGTGATGGGGACAAGCAGATGCAGGAGGGAAAGAAAGGGCTGGCGAGGGGGATAGTTTTTCTTTCCCTAGTTCTTGGGGAAGGGAAAGCAAGTGGGCCTTTGGGTGGCTTTTACCTTCTTCCAGCACATGGTAACGTGGCTTGACCTCAGGGGTCAGAGAAGTTCCCACATTGAAATCTACATGAGGAAGAGGCAAATTCCTGCCCTAGTGCTTTGTTCTTGAGACTTCCCACTTGGAAGAGTTAGGTTGACATTTCTGATAGGAAATTCCATAGCATCCTCCCTTTATTTAAGAGGAATTGAAACCAAGGGGGTGGTGGGGGTGGGAATTGAGACATGAAGGACAGCATGATATTTGCTCGGTGATAAAATATCATTAGATTTATAGTGAGAGTGATAATTGCATCCATTCTGTTATACTGTGACTACTCCCCCAAATTCTAGAGAATGACCATCACACAGTGGGATCCCCATAAATCAACTTTCCACTGGGAAGCAATTATCTAAGTCCCTTTCTCAACTGTCACCTCTTCAGAGTGGCTACCGGGGTTCTCAGAGGCTTGCCTAAGAGGGGTTTTAGACTGTGGCGAGGCAGAAAGCCAAGAGAACCAATTACATCTTTGCATCTAATTACCTTTATAGAAATCTACCCACTTATGGGGCCGACAGAGAGAGAGGGTGATGTGTTTCCTCTAGGTTAGAGAAATAGTTTGTCAGGTTAGGCACTTCATCCCAGAACCTTTAATAAGGTGTGATGTTAAGGGGGATTCAAGGAGAGAGCCATCGTAAATCTCATTTTTCTAAAATGATGAGATACTTACCCATGCCACAGCACAGGGTGTCTCAGATTGCCTGACTCATAGGTACTGTAGAATTGAAGCAGAACTTTTTAGAGTCATCTTTCAACAGTTCTTTTTCCCTTTCCCTCTCCCTGAGGCATGCAGGCATGTGTATACATGTGTGTGTGTGTGTTCTCACACGCGCGCACGAGTACACACACACACACACACACACACACACACACACACACACACACACACACACACACACACACACAGGCTCACACATGGACAGATTATTTGCTGATCAGTGTTGTCAGTCTTTCATTAAGTTTTGTGAAAGTGGTGAGATGGTACCCTGCAAACCATCGTTATGGAGCCTGTGACTATCTGTGCTGGCTGCAAGAGAAAAGTTGGATTCTGTTTGTGATAAAAAGAATACAGCATCAGGATGTAGAGTGGAACATTGAGGGGAGATAAATGTAATTTGAGGGACGACAGGGACTTTGCAAATCACCACAGCTCTGTTGATAAATTTAGAATCTGGAGAGCCGGGGGTAGCATTGACTGGTTCTTCAAGAGAAAGATAAAATAAAAGCAACTGGACCCTTTAGAGCGTTTGTTTATGGCCTATCTGGGAGCTTTGATGTAACCCTGTCAGGCCCTTATGCTGATTACCTTCTTGTAGAACAAGAGGTATTGACTGGAGAGTGAATGATGGGTAGTCCCAGCCCTTAGGAAGCATTCTTAAAGAGCAATGCCTTTGACATCCCACATCTGCTCTCCTCCTCCTTCCCCCTTCCTTTATCCTCCACTCTCTGCTGTGTCTCTGTGTCTACATCTTTGGGACTGTTTAACATTCTCTCTCTCTCTCTCTCTCTCTCTCTCTCTCTCTCTCTCTCTCTCCTTCATTCTCAGGCTTCTCTGCAGAATGTCAAACAAAGATCGACACATTGATTCCAGCTGTTCGTCCTTCATCAAGACGGAACCCTCCAGCCCAGCCTCCCTGACGGACAGCGTCAACCACCACAGCCCTGGTGGTTCTTCCGACGCCAGTGGGAGTTACAGTTCAACCATGAATGGCCATCAGAACGGACTGGACTCGCCACCTCTCTACCCCTCTGCTCCTATCCTGGGAGGTAGCGGGCCTGTCAGGAAACTCTATGATGACTGCTCCAGCACCATCGTTGAGGATCCCCAGACGAAGTGTGAATACATGCTCAACTCCATGCCTAAGAGACTGTGCTTAGTGTGCGGCGACATTGCCTCTGGCTACCACTATGGGGTTGCATCATGTGAAGCCTGCAAGGCTTTCTTCAAGAGGACGATTCAAGGTGAGTGCCTATCCCACCCAACTCTATTTCTTTTCTCTGACACTGATTCTCCTACTTCCTACCATGCACACCAACAGTACTATGTTGGGTAGGAAACACCAATACATGGATGATCTATGCAATTAATCCTCTCCAGGTATACACCACACTCCTTCCTGTTTCACTGTGGCAATGATAATGAAGGCGTTTCAGAGAGCATGGTAGGTCTGCAAAACAACTGAGCGGTGGACACTAGGTTCACAGTGCTATTCATCACCTTGCTTTTCTCGTGGATTTAAGGAAGCATTGAGTATTTACACCAGTGTTTCTGTACCATGTTTGTATATTAAAATCCCTTGGCAGTCTCACTAACATGTGGATTACTATGTTCTTGCTACAGAATTTCTGGTTCATTAGACCTGTGGTATTGCCTGAGAATTTACATCCCTGCAAAATCACCAAGGATGCTGATCCTGGTAGTCCAAAGGTCTCAGTTTGAGAACTGACACTCTAGACATATTTATCATGAACTCAATGTCGTTTCCTTGTAGCTGAGTATATGTTTCCCATGTTTATGAATGAATTTATATAAAAATTATACCAAGGAAATTGCAATTAACTGTAAAACGTATCTCTAAACAAGTGCCAGTGACATATACAAATCTCTAGATTTGCAAATCTCTGGATTTAGAAATAATATGATTATTTTCTAAGTAAAATGTAGAATGATTGAAACTTGTACCTACTCTTTTAAACTAGTCATTTACAAATATAGAACGCAGTGCGCGCGCGCGCGTGCGCACACACACACACACACACACACACACACACACCTACACATACACACACTGTTCTGGAAGAAAATTAGTTTTTACTTTTTTGATCACTCATGGTATATAGATGTGTGCTTACAGGAGTTCACACACACATAGGGGGTAGATAGGTAAAGATAGAAAAATAGGTATAACATATAGAAGATAGATGATACATAGATAGACAGATGGACGGACTGACAGACAGACAGACAGACAGACAGAGGTAGGTTCTGTTATGATAAATCTTTCCACCACCCGCTTGAGTTCTGCTCGCTGCATTAAGGCCCCAAATAATACACAGAGACTTGTATTAGGTACAAATGCTGCTTGGCCAATGACTAGGATTCTCATCTGTTAGCTCAGTCTTAATTATCATAAATCTATATATTTTATAAGACTTATCTTATTTAGGATGCCTTCCATTAGCATCCCATCCAGGGATCACATGGTGACTCTGGAGGAAGCGAGAAGGGGCCACTTCCTTCTTGCCCTTGCTTAAATATGAGTCTCCCTGCCATGTCACTTCCTGTGGATCACCACTTCTTTACTACATTTCCCAGAATCCTCCTTGACTCCTAGTCCCACCTAACTTGCTGCCTCATTGGCCAAATAGTACTTTATTTATCACCCAATAAGACAAACACATACACAGAAGCACTTCCCCCATCAGGTAGGCAGACAGGCAGTCAGACAAATAGATAGTATGTTTATGTTGGGATTGAACTCTGGACCTTCTTGTGTACACTTTGCCACTGAACCATACTCCAGATCCTAATATATGAATGTTCAACAGCCAGTCATATGCACAAAGTCTAACTTTTGATATATCTATACTTCCCAACCTTCTCTGATTATTTGGAACTTCCTGGAAATAGTGTTCTTAAATATTTCTTGCAGAGCCAGAATCCCTAAGTTCTGTATTAATTTGTCTTGGATATGGCCAGGGCCAAGGGGTACTTTGTCAACTTCCTTGGTGATCCCTAAAGTGAGTCAAGGTGATAGTCAGTGAACTATGCTGTGTTAATGTGACAGTGGTCCTCAGAGTGTGATGCCTGGGCCAGAACTGTCAGCATCACCAAAAAATGTGTTAGCAATGCAAACCCTAGGACTCCTTCTAGGCTAAGTCAATGAGAGCCTCTAAAACGAGTTTGACAAATTCAACTCCGCAATCCTCTAAGTGCTGAGGCTGGAGAATGCTACCCTGAATCACACTGACGCTGATTTACCAATGACATCCTACCAGGCCTCTGAAGGCCCTTTCTAGAACATAATAAAATTAGGTTATTGAGAACCTCAAGGGCCGTGATACGCTGTTTTTTAAGTTATAAAAGAGATATTTAGTAGATTTAGTAGAAGGTGATTCTAGAGCCTCTTTCATGCATGTGGGTTTGGGTCCTTGGGATGGAACCCAAGCCTTGTGCATGCTAAATGCAGGCTCTCTCTCTGTGTCTGAGAACACAGGATTCACTGAAAGCACCCAAATATGGCACCGAGTGTAAACTCGTTTCCAGACTCGTAGTTACCATGTCTGAAATTCTAGGTTCAATCCTAGCAGTGAAACATAAAAAAAAAAAAAAAAATACACTGTTCAAGACATCAAAGCTCTTACATTAATAGCATGGATATTTCTACAGGCTCTTGTGGTTTGAAGTGAAATACACATCAATTTTCATGTAGCATATTTGTAAATTCATTAAATACTAACAGACACATCTTCCCATTTTCTGGGTCAGAAGACCATGTTTTATTATTTTTTTAAATCTACCAACTCTTGGATCTTTTTTTAAACACCCATAGATAGTTGGTACAATGCTTAAGGACAGATGAAATGCAAGGTCTTGAAGATGTGGCTTAGTGACCTAGCATGGATTTAGCATGGACAAGTCCCTGGGTTCAATTCCTTTAACTACCACCAGTAACAACAATGAAATATGTGAGAGTATTCATTGAGGCATTTGGATGAAGTATATCTTCATCCTATTCACTGATAGTGCAAAATTTAAGGGCAAAAGCACCTCAAATCTTGGGTTTGTTTTCGAATCCACTGGCCAATATTTCTATAATCCCAGGATTACAGAGTATGTAAAATTCAAATTGTTAGTAGTCTTTGTTAAATTTATATAACCTTTGCCCTGGCATGAAGATAAACATTTTGGGATGAAGGAACAAATGCACTGTAGGCTGATACAAGCCATGGTCTCTCACAGTAAAGCCAGTACCGTATACCAACAAAGATTTCCAGAGCCAGCATGATCCCGGCCGGCAGTGTGCTGGCTGGAGTTTCATCTTCTCAACATCTTTTGCAAATCCTGTTCCTCAAGCTCTTGGGTTGAGATGACTTCTTCCTCTACAAGTCTCTTGCTTTGTGGGGGCACTAACTACTTAGAGTAGTGGAGAAGGTTTAAGTCTATTCTTGGTATGCTTTGTTGAGACATAATATGTCAGAGGAAAAAATACTAATAGTGGTTTTTTGTTTTGTTTTGTTTTGCTTTGTTTTTTCAGATTATTACTTTGATGTGAACAAAATAGTTACTGGCTGAGCAGCCACTGGCATACAGCCACCAGTGTTCTGGGTGTGATTATCTTTTAGGATGTCGGCCGTTACCCAAAGCTCAGCAGAGCAAGTCACGGGGTGATTCTTGGCGTAGTTGCAGAGTGCTGGGTTTTCCTCCACACTGGAGAGAGTGAGCTTCAAGGATTTTGAGCAGGAGACAGAGATGTCACTGTCCCGATTAGCACTCTGGTCTTGCCCACCTGGCTGGCCTTGGAGCTGGCAGCTGGGCCACACTCTGTAAGGCTACCCTGCTAGCCTCGTCTGCAGGGTTCACACTGTGCTGTTCACTTAGCCCCTAAAAGGCAGTGAGGCAAATAAAGGGATTAAATTGTGAAAGTATAATGTAATAATTAGGGCGGTAATTGTAAGGAAGATTGGAACGGACCCACCTTTCTGTGGCCAAACAGTGGTGACTGAACTCCAAAGACATTGAAAGTGGCCCTTGTGTATTGAAGCCTTGTGTGTTTGTGTTCCTATGAGGAAGGGACAGAGGCGGATTCTTGGGACTCAGGGCAGCATCTAAGCAAATTATCATTGACAGGTAGTAGTGTTTGCCCACCTCCCTGTGAACTCTTCAGGGATGAGCACAGATTACATAACTCCCCTTGAGAACCAGGCCTGCCTACTTCTGTCTCACAGCCCCGATGGCCAGAACCTTATGTAAGTGTGACTTCTGCCTCACTGGGGGTCTGGTTTTGGTCTCTGACTTCTCAAGGGACATGTGTATCCAAAGGCTAATCTGTGAGCAGGAGTGCCTCTTAAGAATCTTTCTTCTCACTACAATGACTTATTTGGTAGATTTATTTGATCACTGATGTGTAAAAAATGAGTTTAAAAGAATGGACAACAATGTAGCCCAACTCTAAAATTGAAAATAAAACCAATTAAAAATCTTGAAAATAAAGACATATTTTTTAAAAGTTGTAGAAAAAACAATGGAGGCAGGAGGCTGGAAATCTGATGTCAGCCTGCCTTACATAGTAAGAACACCTTAAAGAAACAACAGAAAGAGCAAAAACAAGGACCAAATAATTCTTAAATTTGGAACCAAACTTATATCCAGGCAAGCTTTGACAAAAATATTGAGAATGGTTCTTTCAAAGCTGACTATGGTATTTTCCTCTTGAAAAGGCAATTAATTATGGATTTCATTGAATGCCAATTAGAAAGGCCTATTTTATTTACTAATTTTTTCCAAGGAACTACTGGATAAGATCAGAAGTGGGAAAGATGCAAGGTTGTTTACTATGGAGGTCTTTTTGCTTGGTTTTGTGGGGAGCTGGAGAGGCAACCCAGGCTTTGACTGTAGTCTCCACTTGGCCACACCCCCAGCCATTAAGATACTCAGAAAGGACTTGCAAGGGCTTTGACTTTCCTGTCAAATGTAAACCTAACAACTGATAGGATTGCAGTGGCTGCCATGTTTCCATTGTTATTCATTTGGGAGGTATGATGCCATTACTCTTGGTTTTGTTGTTTTATAACTCTACTTTTGGTTGTAATTCATATATAAATGGGGAAGGTTTTTGTTTTTCCTTTTCCTTGTCCCTAGCAATTTTCTATGGACTTTTTAAAAAAAAATAAATAAAACATACACAAAAGAAATCAATACATTTAACAGAAAACACTTGGTTGCTAAAGTTTTTATTCCAATATTAGAATAAAGAGAATTGGTCTTAGACACAAATCCTCCCTCCATTTCAAAACAGGAAATTATATGTTTAAGAATATAGGACTTGAAATGGACAGTGCTTGTTGGTCAAGTGGTAGAAAGTTTAGTTAGCATATGTAAGGCCCTAGCAATGTAAGCTCATTTTCTGTCAACACACACACACACACACACACACACACACACACACACACAAAACAAAAACATGGTAAAAAATTAAATAAAGACACAGAATCTCGGAACTTGCATTAAACATTGAGTTCCCTACTGAGAATGTGGTACCTGCTTGAAACCTCGAAGCCCCAGGAAGCTGAAATGACAGATGGGGTTTGAGGTGCTAGCTTGGACTACATAGTGACATCCTGTTAGAAAAAAAAAAAAAAAAAAAAAAAAAAAGGGCTGAGAATGTAGCTCAGGGGCAGTGTGCTTCTCTGGCATGCATGGTCCTGCCTTTTTTCTTTCATGCAAACTACACACATGCACAAAACAGTTTCCATGTGGGATTTAAGGGTTGCAAAGAGGAGAGAGCACACTATTGGGATGGATTTTAATTTGAACTGGGGCTCAAGAAAGTACTTTCAACTTGCAGATTTCTAAAACAGCTTTAAAAGTTCAAGGAAACAGTGAAACAAATATAGACCACACACCCTAAGTCATACTTACTGTCCCAAGGTCCTTAATCTCTGCCTGGTCCAGTACTTGTCAAAATGTTCTGACCACACCATCAACAACCAAAGAAGTGACATCCCATATGTGTAAATACGTTAAAGTCATATGCCAAGATTTACTGCTGAATAAAAGTGTCCGATGTTCTTATAGGACCAAACACACTTGCAGTGCCCAGGAGATCCATTCTGCACATTTCATTTGGGAACTCCAGGAGGCTTTGTGTCTCAAAGTAGTAGCAGAAGATGTGTCCAACTGTGGCTGACAGCTCAACCTCTTTCCCTTCCCACCTCCGTCCCACTCTTGCTCTGTTCATGTGTTGAAAGCCTTGCTCAATATTCCCAAGCCCACTAACCCCCTCCAAACATCTTCCCCAGGCCCCCTCACAGATCTCAGAACGGTACACACCAGCCATGGCACGTAGTTCCGGCCCACCTCCAGAAGACGGACTTAGCAGAGAGCTTGCTCAGAATTTGGCTGAGCTTGTGCCATCTAGTCAGGCAAATTGAGGCTCACAGGCACTCAGGATCTGGGCTATAGAACAAAGTTGTTCCATGTTGTCTCTTTTATACCTTCAGGCTCCATATAAGGTCATTCTTCAGGGTTTTAAGGCCTCAGATACAAAGTGTGTTGATAGAATCCCAACGTACACCCTAACAGTGCAGGTTTGACACTGGCCTGAGGGCTTGTGTTGAAAAGGAATGGCACGTAGGCTGGTGGCCCTGTGTCTGGTGCTGCCAATGGCTTCTGAACTGTGAATTATTTTTTGCAACTCTTTGTGGAAGCAGGCCTTATGGTCCTGGAGGGTCTTGGAGAAATTCCCAATTGTAATCTTTGACCAGGCCATTTACAGCAGTAGAGAAAATAAGAATCACATACTTCAAGGGCACATCGTATGAGCCCCCAAAGAGATGTATAAAAACATCTCCTACTTAAATAGTTCATAGGGAAAAAAATCATTATAGAACTTTATAGTAAGCGTCAACTTAAAAGCTCAACTATGTTTCATAATTAAAAATCTAAAATAATACAGGAATGTCTGAGAGTTTACTTGATGAATCTCTGTGATTATCAGCTTGGAGGCAGAATTGAAGGCAGAACCAATATTTTCAAAAGAATTGCTCTCTGTAATTCATTCTCTTTAACTTAGAACTTGAACTAGTTTTTGTGGTAAGTTTAATTGGCTCTTCCGCTTTTCTTTTCATTTGATGCTAATTATGGCTAATCTGTTTTGAAATGCATTAATGTTGCAAATTCTAAGTTACAGATGTGATCTCATGCCTCCATTATCCCTGGCTGTGTATTTCATAGGAAGAGTATTGCTGCCATTCCCTGTGGGTGGGGAGATAACATGTGAAGGACTGTCCTGAAGACAGGGCCTTTCACTTCTGTGTTTTGATTTAGAGAGTCAGCAGGTAGGGGTGCATTTCCCCAGGATTGTCCAGACTCTCCAGGAAGCTGTTCTGTTGCTTGGATGGTTGAAGGTCATTGGTCAGCAGACTTACACTGGAATGGACCAGGCAGCAGACCCTAACCTGCTTAGGATATTAGCTAACCGAGAGTGTGTGGGCAGCACACCTTCTCTGTCCTTCACTGACTGCTTTATTTTATTTCTTGAGCTGTTTAAAAATCAAAAAGTGCTCCTAACTTGGGGCTTAAGGACACAAGGGCAGGGCCCCATTGGACTTCCTGGCCATAGTAGGCTAAATTCTGTCTAGACCCACGCACTCTGCTGGCAACTATGTAGGCATATTGAGCAATCGGTGCACACTGCAGGATTCCTAGGCAGCTGGTATATGTGTCCTTTATTTAAGTGGGCGTTCAAATTTTAAGTAAGTTCATCTTGATAGTTTCTTTTAAATTGCCACCCCAGCTTTGTGAATATTTTTACTTTCTTAAGAATCAGAGTTTTTGCCAGGCAGTGGTGGCACACACTTTAATCCCAGCATTCTGGAGGCAGAGGCAGATGGATCTTTGTGACTTTGAGGCCAGCCTGGTCTACAGAATGAGTTCCAAGACAGGCTCCAAAACTACACAGAGAAACCTTGTCTCAAAAAAAAAAAAGAAAAAAATCAGAATTTTTGAGTATCTTTCCTGTTTATGTTTTTGTTTTCTTACTAATTTAGCCCAGTGTGGACTATTCACCTGTGAATGTCATGATACATGTGTCTGTGTACATATGTGTATCTGTGTATGTATGTGTGTGCATGTATACATGTCCATGTGTGCATTTATGTTCATATGTATACATAAATATATGTGTGTGCATATATATACATGCATGTGTGTACATATATATGTGCATGCATATATCTGTGTATATATGGACATGTGTGTTTTTATAAACAGGTATATATATACCCGTGTGTGTGTGTGTGTGTGTGTGTGTGTGTGTGTGTGTGTGTGTGTGTGCATATACTCATGTATATATGCATGGCTACATGTACACACATGTGTGATAGTATAGCTTCACATATATGAGTATAGTTCCATGTAAACATGTGTATGTATATTAGCTAGTGAACAGTAAGACAAAACCATTGCAAATTAAGATAAAGTAATTAATTATTGACTTAGAATGTTGGCTTTTTGGATTACATAAAGCCAAAGTGATTACTCTCAGAGATTAGATTGCCTGTGCCATCTTCCCACTGTGTAGCCGAGGCTGGCCTCCAACTCTCAGTTCTCCTGTCCAGCCTCCAGAGCATCAGGATTATAATAGCACTACCTACTGAATGTGTGCAGTCTTTGATCTGGGACTGGAAAACATGAACTCAGTGACCCTCACTACATTTTTGCCTCTCTGCTTTTAGGGGAGAAACTTCCCACTACAACAGCAAGAACATTTAGTATTATTTCTGTGAGTATTTTAGGAATAGGGAGCACCCACTGTGTTTTTGAAAGCCCCTTGAATGTGCATGTTATTTTGATGTCTGGATTTTAAAGTGTCTGTTCCACTTGGGAGTCAGTAGGTAAGAATTCAGCTATGTTTGAGGCATGAGGGATTCAGAGAAGAAATTCTAACACTCGGCAGTGAAACATTTTCTGGTTTATTGCCTTCTGTGGTGTTGAGTATTGACCCCAAGGGTCTTGGCCATTCAAGGCAAATGTTGTTGAATGAGCTACACTACTGGCTGTAACAAAACATTTAATACCACATTTAAATGCCCAACTGAACTCACCTTCAAATCAAGCAACAGAATTAACTTTTTCAGTAATATGTGTGCAAAGTGTCTGGTCCTAAGTCCCACGATTGTGCCCCTTCAAAGTGCTTGGAAAGAAATGGGAACATATCATAATGTTATATAACATGTTATTATTATTATTATTTTATTTTTAACATATCTTAGGGGCAGAGTGTATATAGTTGAGTGGTAGGACATTCCCTGAAATACACAAAGTCCCACCTTCTGTCACCAGCACTACAATGAACCATTATGGCAAGGGCTGTGGGGATATGACTCAGTTGCATTCCTGAGGTCCTGGGTCCCATCGCACCATATAAAATCCAGGCATGGTGGAACATGCATGGAATCCCAGTACTCTGAAGGTGGAGACAAGAGGATCAGAAGTTCCTCATCTATGCAGTGATTACCAGGCCAATTGGGATAGGTCAGAAAATGTCTCCAAAATAAAAATACTGTACTGTAATTGCAATGACACAATTGCAATAGCTTTAACTGAAAACAAAAAGTACTAAGCCTTTTAGTCATCTCTAAAAATTCAGACTTTGTATTTTTAAATGAAACTCTAATATGGGTAAATGAATTAGTGTCCTTGAAATAGGACCTATGTTATAGGATCTAGAAAAATAAAGATATAATTAATAATAAATTATCTTTACATATATATATATGTATATGTATGTATGTATGTATGTATGTTCTGGGAATCAAACCCAGGTCCTCAGTAAGCCCAGCAAGTGTTCTTAACCATTGAACCGTCCCTCCGGCCCCTGGCTCATCATGCAATCACAATTTACATCTCTCTCATTCATTCTTGTAAACCTCTGTTTAACTAAATCTCTGATTAGAAGCTCAGGTCAAGTCCTGGGACTAGAGAGTGCAGGAGGTGTGCTTTCTCCCCTAGAAGTCATCTCAATGTTGTCTCCTCACACACCCCTGCTTCTGAGGCACTCTCTCACTGGAAGAAAGCCATCCGGCTGCCTTTTTTATTCCAAAGATTTTCCTGGGACTTCTGCTTCTTTAGCCTGGTACAGTCTACTGCTTGAACACGCTTGAGCACTAAGAAGTTTGAGTTGCTTCTTCCAAGTCTCAGGGACTTTGTGGGACAGTTCAGTTCAATGTCTGGCTGTTTTGCAAAGTAGAATGCTTTCCCTGGTGTTGGGATTTCTCAGGAAGTGGAGTGTATCTGATATTTTGCCTACAGTTCTCTGGCCTTTTCCTCAGCACCTGGCAGGATAATCAACATTAACTGTTGACTGATGAAGAGACTGGAGGCTACTCTTTGATTACAAGATAAACTCAAACAAAAGAACTAGTGCCTTTGTTGACATGGTGATAGCTTTTCTTCTCCCTTGACTAGAAGCCAAGTCTTTTAAGCATGGGAAATCCTTAGTTTCCTTGAGACAAAGTTTCACACCTAGCCTTGTTTTGGTCTTGGAGAAGTCCTCCTGTCTCAACTCTCAGCGTTCTGAGAGGTTTACAGGCACACTATTTCAAGAAGTTTTGTTGTTTTCTGAGACAAAGATTTGCTGTGTAGCCTTGAACTTGCAGTGATATCTTTGTCTGCATTTTACCATACCTGATTAGTCATGACAAGTTAGATCTCATTAGGAACAGCCTCCACACACAATTAAATGCTGTAGGGTAAGCTGGTATGAATAAAACTTTATGCTTTGTGGCTTTGAAAAATGCTTGTTTTTTATACAATGGGACAATTCTCTTCCTTCAACAAAGGCAAAATTAGTCATAGATAAATGGAGTTGGAATAGATTCGAATGTCCACCTGAAGGACCTGGTGACACACAAAGAAGTCATGAAATCATGAGATTGGGGCTCCAGAAAGCCTGTTGGTCTGTGTGACTTTCTGATGATTAATGAAGAAGATGTGGGTTAATATGAGTCTTCAGGCTCAGAAAAAAGCAAACACACTCTGTTAAAAGTCAAAGTGCAGGGAAGCTGGTATGACTCAGTGGTAGAGTCCTTGACTGAGTTCTGTCCTGAGAACGGTCAATCAACGGGTTAATCAATTAATCAATCAATAGGAAACAGACAAATTTTGAGGCACAGGGCAGGTTGTTTTCTCTTCATGATGAAGTTCAAAGTCATGGTACAGTTTTCTGATTTACTTAATCAACTTAGCATCTTAGGAATTAATGGTTATTAATTGCCCTCTTATGAACTGAATTAATCCACGTTCAGCCATTATCATGGGAAAGCACAAATCCTGGTCACTGATGATCAATTCCCATGTTCTAGAAATTTCACCTAAAACAAAATTCAATAAGCGTTTCTGGTGAAGAATTTTGGTACTTACAGCTGAGGTACATTCATGTACATTTGTGTATTTGGTGCTGGACATTGAAGCCATGCCTTTGCATACTCATGTTCTCCCATGGAGTCCATCCACAATCTCTAAGAATATAATCAGTAAATTTGATGGTAAAGCTTAACTTTATTATGGTAAAACAAAAACATAAATTTGGAACCTTAGCCACTTGTGTTGACTGTATTCATATGGCTAAGTAGCAGATTTTTACAGTTTAATCTTGTGACCCTCACACTCTGTGGCCTTGACATAGCTCCATTTGTCCTCCTGCCAGCAGGCCTGGGTACACTCAGCTTTCTGTTTCTTTGAGTGTACATACACAGACACAGAACACAGGCAGAGCCAATAGCCAGGGGGACCATGCACTATTTTTCTTCATGTGCCAAGGAATGGAACACAGGACCTTGTAGTTGGTAGGCAAGTGTTCCACGCCCAAGCTAAATCCCAATCCACAGTGTTTGTCTTTTGTGTTCATTTTAATACCCTCAAGGTCCATCTGTGACATGTGGTATGTTCTATCATTTCCTTTAGAAAAATGGGTAATATTCCATTATGTACTTGTAGCTTTTTTTTTCTTAAGAATCCATTCATCTCTTGATGGTCACTTAAAATGTTTCTATCTTCTGGCTACTAAAGTAATGAGTATGCCATTGGGTACCTAGCTACACAAGATGCCATTTTCTGATCCGAAGGCTAGACCAGAAGATCCAAATGTTGAGTACCTACCTGGACTCCATAGCTTCTTCAAAGTGACCCTGGGAAAGTTTCCACTTCCTGTGTCAAGATGGAGGACATAGCTTAGCTATAGATCACCTGACATATGTAAGACTCAGTTCAATCCCAGCCTCACCCGTCCCAGAATGCACTTGCAATCTTTGTGAATATGTATCAAGGAATGGGATGACTAACTCAGGTGTAACTATCTTTTTGTAGTTTTTGAGGAAATCTTCACTGTCTTCCACAACACTTTGCCAACCCCCATTTTCACTAACACACTACTTGTCCTTTCTTTTTCTTAGATTTTATTGGATTTCCTAATAGCTTTGAGGTGACTGTTTTTGAAGAATTTTACATTTGCCCAAATTTAAAGGTTTTTGTTGTTGTTGTTTGTTTGTTTTTTATCTTTTACCTCTTTGGATTTATTCACAGGTAATTACATAAACAGACAGTCTATATATTTTTCTATGTTCTATACATGTTTTATAGCAGTTATTGATGGAGTCTTCACTGCTATGGAATAGTAATAAGTCACAGGTGGTTTTGCATTGCCCAACATGGTTGCCAGGAGCCTAATCAGTTCCCCTGCAAGAGGAGAATGTGTCCACCCCAATACTGAATATATTAGTTTTATCATGTCCCCATGTTGTTTTAATGCATCTCAGAACCTTAATTCTTTAGCATCCCAGGATAGTAGGGTTTACCATTTCTAGATACAATGACCAAAGCATTCGGTCCCAGGAGAATCAGAACCCACAGCTGTGACACTGTCTTGCACATGTTAAAGGACTTTAAAGCATCGGGTAATTTTAGGCTCTATTTTTCTGGAGAGATTGTGGTCCGTGAACAATTTTTTTCCCATTAAGTTGTTAAAATAAAATGAAAGTAGGGAATTAAGACTAGTACAAAAGTTATGATTAGATAATATTAAGGGTCTTTAGAAAGGAGACAGTCAGGCTTAAGGCTTAAAAATACCTACTGTTTTATCACTCGTTTTCAGAAATCCCTTAAGTTTAAAGCTGGAGGGCTCAGCGCTGCCGTATCACCACCTGGTTTCCTGTCTCTGACCCCTGAGGACTCAGCTGCTGCCCTTTATTTCCACACATGGCTCGGCTGGTCCCAGACTGACCATACCAATGTGTGTCCTCATGTTCTGTGTGTCATGGGTCCCTTCCTTTGCTCTCACAGGAAAGGCTGGTTTTGCTCTCAGTTTGCTTGGTAGTATTCTGTAGCCCAGGCTAGAGTGGAACTTGGAGCAATCTCTTAGCCTCAGACTCTCCAGAGCTGAGATTACAGGGATGAGGGACCAGACCTGGCTGTCCATGGCATTCTGTTTGTTGGTTGGTATGTATTTACTTGTTGGTATTTATATATTTATTGGTGTGTGTGTGTGTGTGTGTGTGTGTGTGTGTGTGTGTGTGTCTGTCTGTCTGTCTGTCTGTCTGTCTGTCTCTGTGTCTGTCTGTCTGTCTGTCTGTCTGTCTGTCTGTCTCTCTCCCTCTCTGTGTGTGTGTCTCTCTCTTTCTCTCTCTCTGTGTCTGTCTCTCTGTGTCCCCCCCTGCCTTGTGTGTATGTGTGTGTGTGTCTGCCTGTCTGTCTCTCTTTCTCCCTCTCTCTATCTCTCTGTGTGTGTATATGTGTGTGTGTGTCTCTGTGTGTGTTTGTCTCTGTGTCTGTCTGTCTGTCTGTCTGTCTGTCTGTCTGTCTCTCTGTCTCCCTCTCTCTCTTTCTCTCTCTCTCTCTGTGTCTGTCTCTCTGTGTCCCCCCCCCCGTGTGTGTGTGTGTGTGTGTGTGTGTGTGTGTGTGTGTGTGTGTGTGTGCCCATAAGGCACAGTGCATGTATAGAGGACAGTAGACAACTTTTAGGAGTCATTTCTCTCAAACCTGTGGGTTTCTAAGGATGGAACTCAGGTCATCAGGCTTGGCAGCAAGCACCTCCCCCCTGAGAATTCTAGGTGGCTGACTCCCAGGCTTTGGTGTGAGAATGTCAGTCTACTCATAGAAACTTCGAAACCACAGCACTGGGCAGCTCAGAATTGGTGTTTTGTCTCTTTCTTGTTTTGTAATAATGAATATAATTCAGAAGGAGGAGAACTTTCAATTCTTATTACAAAAGAAAACTGTTCCATTCTGTGATATCAAGTCCGGTCTTACGTTTGTTTGGTTTATCTAGAAAGGTGTGGACATAATCACATTTTAATGTATTTCTGTGAAGATGTCCCTCAGGAATACTCCTGCGGCCCAGGCTGATCTTGAACCCAGAGTGTGGCCGAAGGATGACCTCTGACTTACACCTCCCTGATTTTACACAGTGCTAGCATGGCACCCGGGCTAAGTAAGCATTCTGTAGACTGAGCTACACCCTCAGCCTGTGCTTTGATTCCGAGCAACCCTTCCCAGTGAATAAGATCATGTCCCACACTCTGACCTGATGACTACTCCAGTCCAGAGAGCACTGAGAGACATGAGAACACACCGCATATGCAGCAGGGGGCCACTTCCGGTGCCTTTGTCCTCTTCTGTTACTGAACCTGGAGGTTGCTGATGGATGAGACACTCCTGTGCCCACCTCTCCAGCCCTGGGAGTACAGGAAGTTGCCTCCATGCCTGGCTTTTAAAAAGTGAATGCTGAGAATGCAAATTTAGTACCTCATGCTTGCACGGCAAGCTCTTTAACCACTGGCCCATCTCCCAAGTCCATCTTTTCTTTTAAACTTATGTGTTTTAGAAGACTTTAGAAGACAGCTATGTAGACTTTCTTACATCTTGCCAGAAGAGAAAAGATGTTGTTGGATATGGAACACAGCAAATCTGCAGTTATTGACAGCTCTGGTATGACATCTTCCTTGTGGTAGTCATGAGCCTTTTATGAGGACTTCTGTGAATTTATCCTTAGCCTTATAGAAATAAAACTGAGGTGTGGGTTAGTGGGAGATCACTGAGAGAGTGCTTGCCTTGCAAATATAAAGCCCTGGGTTGTTTCATCATTTTGATTTTTTGAGATAGGATATCACTGCATAGCCCAGGCTAGACTAAAACTCAAGATCCCTCCCCCCCCCCCCCCAGTCTCCCCAAAGTGCTAGAGTACTAGGTGTGTGCACCACACGTATCTGCAACAAATACATTTTGGTAGACATTTATCATACCCCCAAAATATATTTTAGAACATGCCCTGGTGATCATGGAGTCCTTTCTTTCCCTTTGGGAACAATAGCATTATAGCATTATTCTGGGATCTTCAAAATGCTTTGTGTACAACATGACACCAGTTGCTCTGGTGACTTGCTCTGTTTGGTTTCTGTGGAATTAAACTGGACACAGACCATAGAGGCACTGAGACTAGATGAAGGATTTCTTCCTGAGGTGTTGAGAGATTCCACTCTCCTAAAAGCAACCCTATCCTACCCCACAGCTGCCCTGCTCCCACAAGGCTGACAACAGCAAAAGACAGTGCCAAGATCCACCCTCATCCTCTCATTCCTGGGCTTGTGTCAGGCTTCCAAAGGCCCTTTCTGTCCAACAATGGTAGCAACAAGAGCTACAAAAAGAAACTGCTCAGAGGACAAGGCATGCACAATGCCTTTTTCTACTTTAAATGACAGTCAGCAATAGGTTTTGAAAGATTAGAGTTAAGCAGAATTGCCTTGTACTTAGAGTGCAGGCTTTGGAGCCAAGCTTTCTGGGTTCAAAACCTGCCTCTGGCACTTGTGATTCCGGTGTGTCACCTCGTCTCCTGGGCTTAAAGCTCCCAATAGCACTGTAGGGGTTCCTGTGTGCACATTCAAGGGTAGCTGGCACCCCTGGTGTATGTGGTTACAGTCCTTTGTGTTGGCACCTGAATTTTCAGCGGCACCTTTAGAAATCACTGGGGCAGATGTCAGGATATTTTGTAAAGGGGACAAATCAGTGTACAGCCATCCCTCTGTGGACTGCTGAAGGACAGGGCTGAAACAACTGGAGAGTAGCATCTCTTTGAAGACAACTTATGAGCAATGTGCTCAGCTTGAGACCTCATTAGTAAGTATCTAATCTTCTAAAACTTTACCCTTTGTGTTCTCTTTTCTAAATGCTATACCTACATGTACATTTTAAACATATGTTCATACATGTAGACATGTATAGGCTAGGTTCCACATAACAGAGAACATAGGGTTTCTTTACTTTCTTAACACAAACTTTCCTTTTTTCTTTTTTTTTTTTGTGTGTGACCAATTGGGTAGTAAACTCTAAAATGGGACAGGAAAGAACAGAATCCCTAAAAAGTGATGGATAACATAGCTATTATGGGATATTCCTTGAAGCCTGATTACATAGGAGAATGAGGCAAAAGGTTCACTAGGCCAAGGTCAACCTGGACAACATATTATGACGCTGTCTTGAAAAAAAAATAATAGTGAGTGTTCCCTATGGTCTGTTGACTTCACTGCACAGCCCTAGAATTTCTGTGTCCTAAAGGAATACACAGCTTGGACTGAAGGGCAGTTCCCAGACACAGAGTCAAGCTGTGTGAATGCAGGGAAAAGCTCCCTGAAAGGTGAGCATCAGGTAAGGTCGTCAGCATCAGGACCATTAACTCCATGTTGGGAGCCCCAGGAGAACAGCGGAGAAGATACAATTACAGAGGATGTGGTGGGGGGTGGGGTGAGAGAGAAAGATGCTCCCTGGAGCCCCTAGACCTCCACAAAGGTGGTGGACATTGGGGTCTGGAGCAGGGGTGAGAGTTTTGAAGACCTTCTATCACAGTGATAGCCAGGTCATGTTCAATGACAATCACTGGCCTGGGATCTGTGAGTGGACAGGGAGGTTCACAAGGAGGTATGGCTCATATGCCTGAGATTCACTTCATAGATGATCTTAGCAATGACTTGATCCTCTGTCTTTACATTCAAGCACTCCCTGTCTCCTCCTTAGTGGCTATATCAGCTGTAGAGTTGTTAGCAAGACAACAATGTTCTTCACACGTCTCCAAGGGGTGATATTCCTTCATTTTCACATCTTTGCATGAATTTGTAGAAAGTTTGGTTACAGTTTTTGTGTTTTGTTGTTGTTTAGTTTTTAATGATAGGCTCTCACTGTATAGCCCTGGCTGTTTGCTACTCACTTGCTTAGATCCTCCGGCCTCTGCCTCCTGAACTACAGGAATGTATCACTACAACAACTTGAGAGTGAGTTTTACGTCATTCTCAAACTCAGAGTCAGGTCTTCAAGTGGAGACAGACAATAAGCCATGCGATTAAGGCTTTATTCATATAATTCCTAACAGACACAAAACAGTGTGGTTCTTTGTAATTGAGAAAACTGAGAAGTCTGTGTTTACATTCACACAGAGATACACCACGCAACTGGAATGCAAAGCTAAACCTACTGTTTTCTCAACCTCTTTGTTTCCCTCTCTTGTCTCCTCCTCTACCCTCACTCATTATTGTCACATTCTTTCCTAAAGCACAGGCTAGTTAAAATGCTAATGGTGGCTTTCCAAAGGTCATACATGATTCTTCCAGTTTCCCTGTAATCACAATACCTTGCACCCAGTTAATATTAAAGAGTTACTGCAGAAAGGAATAATCATTCAGGGAAATTGAGGTAGGATGTATCTTATTTAAACTGGAAAAAAAATCAAGGCCAAATAATTTGCTCTTGTTTTATGGCATGTTATTCCTGACAGTAATTTCTCATTCTATAGAAAGGATAGAGGGCTACCTCTTTTGCTTTTTGTTTGTTTTAGACAATCTCTTGTAGCCCAGGCTGACCTTGAACTCAACTCCCCATGTGGCAGAGGATGCCTTGAGTTTCTTATCTTCCTGTGTCTGCCTTCAAGGTCCCTGACTTACTGGCATGTGTCACCCTGCCTGACTAAGCCGGGCCTGAGTTTGGAACCCAGGGCCTCATGCATACCAGGTTAGCATTTTCCCATTAAGCCTTATCCTTGTCCTCTCTGACTCAGCCAATCACCTGTCACTTTGTAGTCTCCTTTCTGTAAGGCATATTTCATTCCATTCAGGAATTAGGCCTGTGCTTCATGCTCAGAACTCAGCAGTGTGTGCCATGAGGCCATTATGACCCTTACTCTACAGTTCAAATCCTGACGACCTATGGGGGGGGGGGAGACACGCAGGGTGTGGCAGCCTGTGACCCTAGTGATGGGGAAGGAGGGGACAGAGAAAGAAGAGGGAAGAGGGAACACACATCAGGAGAGTCCCTGGGGCTTGCTGGCTAGCCAGCCTAGCCGAAAAGAACAAGTGAGACTTAGGTGCAGTGAGAGACCCTGTCTCAAAGAAACACAGTGGGGAGTGATAAAAGAAAGCAACGACTCATCCTCCTTTGTGCACCCCACACATCTGTGCCCATAGGCGAGTGCTCCCCCAAACTGCCATGTGTCATGATGTAATTATGACATTTGAAAAGTTACAGACAGGTAACAAAGAGCTCATATTGTCTGATCTCAGCTACAGATAGTGGTGGTGGTGTTTTCTATTTAATGGAGGACAAACAGAAAACAGCTAGGAACAAAAAGAAAATTAAAAGCAAGAAGTGAAGGAAAAAAGAAAGTCCTGTTGGGTTAAAAATGAAAGCAAAACAAAAACAAACAAACAAACAAACTTGAATATTACATCACAAAGGGTTTTTTTTTTTTGGTCCCTTTTCTTTTTCTATGATTTAGGGTATTTAAAAACAAAACTCCTACAGATGATTGCCTCACACTTTTGATGCCCTATAATTGGGTACCAAAGCGAAGCCCATTGTTTTAAAATCACTTAATATTGAGGAACAATTGTCTAAATCCCACTTGTAGTGTCCTGCAGCCATTTGGTTTTGTTAATAAAATTAAAACAAGTAGGGTGAACAGAGTGTAGCTTTGGAATTGACTTTATCATGATGATGTGAGGATGACTGAAGAAAGAGCTAACTTAGGATGGCTGCCCTGTGGGAGGGTTGTGAACCAGAGTAAAGACTTGACATGTATTTTTATTTTGAGATGCCATGCTAATTTCCATCATTCAGCCCATTCACTGCCAAAATGTAAAAGTCCATTAAGTGACTGAAAGGAATCTACAAATTATCCACTGGCACTCTAGGCTGGAGCTCTGCACACACCCTGTTATTCCACCCGCCAGAAGCTGTAAGATTGTATTAAGCAGTAAGTGAGAAAATTATATTGCCTGCAAACTAATTGCACAAAAGACTCCGAAATAAGTACCCAGAGCCCAGGACGTTGCAAAGACCTGCCAGATGATATTATAAATTGCGCTATCAGTCTGGTCAGTCTGGTTTTAAGAGCCCCCCTCCCCACCCCTGCTTCCATGTGGATCCCACTCTTCTACAGCATAGCACACTTGCCCAACTAGTGACAAAACCTGGAAAATTCCAGCGCTTGAGTTAGGAGCTGCCCAGCTCAGTCCCTAGTGCCATCTAACAAATGTGCCCCAGAAAATCATGAGCTATAATCTATGAAAACTCTTTGTCTTCAACAAGACTGCTGGGCTGGGGAACAGTACTTTCTCCTGTCCCCTGGCTGTTTTTATCCAGGATAAATGGTCAAGGTACCCAAACACATTGGAGACTGAAAACATTTTATTACTATTATTTATTTATTTATTTTTGTCTAGTTTCTACTTTTAGTGACTTGGAGGAAAACAAGTGTCCCATAGAGAGGCTGTGTGTGGTCCAGTGGGAAGAAAGTCTTTGAACCATGACCAAAGTGTCTGCTGCATTGTTATCCAGGTGCCTGGGGTGGCCCATTTCAAATAGAAAACTCCTCCTTTCTCTTGACTCCTAAAAGCAACAGGCAAGGTATTTGAAGGGTACAGTATCTGAGCCTGTAACATGGATCAAAGACGGTGGCAGCTGGGTGCCCACAGACAACCACAGTGCTTCCTTCTAGCAATAACTTATTCAGAGAGTGATGCTGATTTGTCTTCACAAATATAAACCAGAGTTACTTAGTGAGATCAAGGTTATCATCTTCATGTATTAAGACTTCCCGAAGACAGAAGGTTCAAGAGGATACTTAATCCATTGTAAACAACCTAACTTCTATCCACCTAAATTGGATATATACTGAAAAAAATAACATATATTATGAATGATATATGCACGTAGAACTGTTTTGTGAAAAAAGAGTACTTTTAATAAAGGATCCTTGTATCCCAGGCTGACCTTGAACCTCTGATTCTCTTGCCTCCACCTCTAGGTCTCAAGCTTGGTTTTTGAGTGGTGGTGGAGTTGCACCCAGGATCTTCCTACTGAGCTGCACTCCAGTCACCACTGAGGGGCCGTTATTATAAAGACGGCTTTGTATTTCCTGTGGCTTTGTGAAGTCTCCTTTACACCAGTGTCATTACTGACCCATCTTTTTCAAAGCATAGCTTAGCTCAGACATTTTTTCCCTGAGTGAAGAAGTAATTGACATTCCTAAGCATAATCTCTGTGAACATAGGAGCATGTGTATGTGGTGGGCACATACATGTCTACACATTCCCACAGAGGACAGAGGTCAGCCTTGGGAATCGCTCTTCAGACACTTGTCCACTTCTTTTGAGACAAGCTTATTCACTGACCTGTGGCTTGCCAATTAGGCCAGACTGACTGGTCAGTGAGCTTCAGAGATCTGCCCGTCTCTGCCTCTCCAGTTCTGGGGTTACAAGCATAGGCTACCACCACCAACCTTGCCTCCCTCTCCTCCTGAGTCACCACAGCCCTTGGTTGGAGATGTTCATACTTCCTGAGAATTGGCTCCTGTCCTCCACTGTCTTCCTGTCTAGTGGGTGGCATGCATATGCAAAGGGCTAGCAAAATACGACCTGTCTGTATTAGATGACAGTATCCCACAAGATAGGCATCCCCAGAAGTCATTTCTTTCTGGAATGGTCTGAGAAGTTTTCATAAATGATTGGACTGGAATTGGAGTTGAACACTGAGTCTTGGAAATAATTTTAAGAAGAAAATAGGGGCAGAAATAGATCATTCTCAGAGGGGAGTCTTTGAAGGACATGCAGCAAAAAAATGAATAAATCAAATTGGCTGCATCTGGAAGTTCATGTGAGGTAATAATTGTTATATTTCTGGAAAAGTAGATGAGAGTTAGATTGGGAGAGGACCTTGTGTGGCAGTTGGCTAGCTTAGATTTAATTCAGAAGGGCAGCAGTAGTGTGCATGTGTACATATGTGCGCATATATGCACATATGTGTGGTGCTGGGTGTCAAACATAAGACCTTACATATCTTAGAGAAGTGATTTTATTTTATTTATTCTATTAATTATTGCGGGCTCCAAAAGGCCTGGAACTCATGGCAATCCCCATGCCTCATCTTCCTTCCCAAGTGCCGGGATATAGGTGTGTGAACACCAAGCGGAGCTCTTTTATTTAAAATTAGGGCAGAGACATGATCAAGGCAGTCATGGGAAGAGACAGTGCAAAGGTCACCCATCCCAGACTAGAGCAAGCAGAGTGGAGGCCAGTGATCAGGAGGACGGTACAGATCCAGGTGTGAGCCTGCACCTGCCTGACAGAGTCCCTGTTCAAAGTCTCCTGCCATGAAGAATGAGGACATCATCACCCAAGAGGGACTGAGTGACAAACGTGTGTGTTAGTGTGCCATGTGGCAGACATTTGTACCGTTGAAGACATGGGGTGAACACTTACGCCTCAATGGGAATTCGAACCATGTATTACACCACACTAGTTTTAAAGTCGTGAAATGGCCAGCAAAGATTTTTTTTAAAGAATTTTTCCAGTCTTTGTAATTGTTGCTCAGTTCTCTCTAAGAGAGAATATGTTAGTTTCCTTTGAAATAAACATTGAGAAGAATCATAGAGACTATAAGGACCTGGTAGCTGAACACTAAATTACCAGAGAGCAGCCAGGGTGGTAGCTACTCAAGAGGCTGAGGCAGAAAGAGTGCGAGTCTCAGGCTAGCCACGGGGAACTTTGTGACACTGTTTCAAAATAAAATTCAACAGGGCTGGGGATAGCCCAGTGCTAGCCTGTTATACTTTTGCAAGGTCCCAGGTTCTCTTCACTGTACCACACCAAAAACAAACAGAAACAAACAAACAAAATTTAGCGCCATTCTTTTGATACAGAATAGATTTCTGGGGACATTTGAAAGAAACTGCTCAGATTCCAAATCTCTTTATTCTCAGCTTTGACCAAGTCAGTGTTTACTTACCTTAGCATTGCCTGTCTCCATCATCATCATCATCATCACCACTATTATTATTTGTGTGTGTGTGTGTGTGTGTGTGTGTGTGTGTGTGTGTGTGTGTGTGTGTGGTGTCTTTCCACTGTGGTATGCAGTGATGAAACTCAGGTTTTCAAGCCTATACAACTTTTACTGCTGACCTATTTTGCCAGTCCTTTTCCTGAGTAAGGTTTTCCTTTAAAACATGTTTATTAATTAATATGAGGAGAATGGACGCTGGCATTCCTGTGTGAAGAGCAGCAGACAATGATGTGGGATTGGTTCTTCCCTTCTGCCTTCACACGGGTTCTGGGGCTTGAACTCACATGGTTAGCCTGCAGCTCGCACTTTCCCAGATGAACTATCTCGCCAGCCCCTGAGTGATATTTCTGAAGAAGGTGATGGTGAATACTCCTGTTAATGCCGTTGATATCACTTCTATTATCTAACCTCATTTTAAAGGTAGTTGCTTTGAATTAGAATGCTAATTTAGCCAGTCAATTTACCTCAGGTTATAATGCTCAAGCCTTTTTTTTTTTTTTTAAGTCATGCATACTTAACCAATTTTCTGTAGTTCCAAGTGGCTAGGTATCACTTCCTGGTGAATTAGCAGTTGGCGAGTAGTGGAGTCGCTGAGCAATCCTGCAAAGCACTAATGTGATATTTAATGAGGGGGCATCAGTCCACAGAAAGGTAGTCAATATAAATCAGTGTTTACAAAGTGTGATTAACTCTGAAATATTTCATCAATGCTGTGGTCCCAGGCAGCCTTCTATGCTAATTACTTGGATCTGCGCATGTTTCAGGGGACTCGATGGACCCTGAGTACAGCAAGCGTGGAACAGCAAAATTGCAATTATGCCCGGACCCTCTCCTATGACAATTTATGCATTCGGTGCGATGACCTCCCCCTTCCCAGGAGGGCAATAAGCAGGATGCATTTTCATTAGGTTACTAATGCACTTAATCACGAGGGGAAAGGGTTAGGAAGTAGCCAGAGACCTTCAAGCACTCTGAGAAGGGGCTGACAGTGGAGACAGCCTTTATTTTTCAAGGCAGCTTCTTTACAAGGCTGCAGCTGCCCGGAGCACACCCCACACACTTCATTGTCTCAGAGAAACATCCAAAGTTTAGATCTTCCAGTTACATGTTTTTCACTTCAGATTGTTACATATAACTGAAAATGATACAGTCTACTGTTAAAAAGGTGTCGTCATGGAAACTCCATGGCGTTTGGAATTAATCATGCAAATAATGTAACAAGCACCATGAAGATGGCAATAGCAATGGCAGCCATTATTCCCACCATCGTCATCCTCAGCATCCTGGGAAGCTCCGCCTGGCCAGAATGGCAGAAGAGTTATGTTGTTGCCCTGCAGGCCAGGTGCTAACAGAAATGCCTCACAATAAACTTCAGATCACTGAGCCCTGAGAGGTTTATACAGCTGGAGGACATGCAGCTTGTCCCAAAGCCCGAGTCTTCATAGACGGTGATCCAGATGTGACATTTTGTTTGTTTATTTAAATTTAGTTCTTTTATTTTATGTGTAGCTGTGTGTGTCTGCTGTCTGTATGTGCCAGCAGAGTCCAGAAGAGAGCATCGGATCCTCTAGAACTGGAGTTACAGCCCAGTGTAAGCAGCCCCATGTGGGTGCTGGAATCAAACCCATATCCTGCATAAGAGCCTGAGTGCTCATAACCACTGATCCATCTCTCCAGACTTTGCTGTTTATGTTTATATGAGCACAGATGGCTTCAGAATCTCTTCTAAAAGACTGTATTTGGTGTGGGTCAACTTTGCTTAGTGATTGTTTGTTGCCTCAATCCCACACGTAATAAAAGTCTTCCAAAATGTTCTAATACAAAAGAAATTTTTAAGTACATTATTATCATAAGAGGCTAATATCAGCCTCCCTCCCCTTTTCTGTAAAGAGTCTCACTGTGAAGTCCTTGCTGGCCTAGAATTTACTATGTTGATCAAGCTGCTTTGGACTTGTGGCAATCCTCCTGCCTCAGCCTCTCTGGAAGTACTAATTTATGTCAAGCTGCTCCCGTAGAGGTGCAGTCTATGGCTACAGCCCCATATCCAGCTTCCTGGCACGTGTCACATTTGTGATGACTCTCACATGAGTTTGGGGGTCGGGGTGCCAAAGTTAACCTTTTCTTTGGTTTGCCTCCATCTCCTGTCCTGCCGATCTGACTGTCTCTTTCCCTCACACTCTGTGCTGTAGGTAACATAGAGTACAGCTGCCCAGCCACGAACGAATGTGAAATCACAAAGCGCAGACGCAAATCCTGCCAGGCCTGTCGCTTCATGAAGTGTCTCAAAGTGGGCATGCTGAAAGAAGGTAAGTGGTCCTGCATAGAATGTATGCTCTGGTTTGGGGGCCTGGGGGGTGGCAATCAGAACAGGGGTCAAGAGCAGCTCCAAAGCAACCAGAGAAGGTGGGTCAGTAGGTAGCCCGAATCTGATGGCAGAAGACTTAAAGAGTTGCTAATACCTCATGGCTAACAGCTTGACACCAACCAGAAGGTAGGACCCTGTGATATGAACAGAATTGTGCCAACAGGCCCGGTCCTTTGATCTTTACAGTTTACAGAGGGAAGAAGATGGAGACACATCAAGAGGCTTCTCACATTGCACCCCCCTCTTCTCATTTTCTGTAAGCCAGTTTGGGGTTTAAGGACTAATGTATTGTTTTCCAAACTTATCTTTAGCACATGCTTTCACCGATGTTTTACACTCAGACTTTGGCACTATGACTGCTCTGCTTGGTTATAGCGAGGAATAGCACCCACAAAAGAAGGCCAACTCAGGAAATGTGAACTCTGTGCTGACCACACTGCATGAGCTTCCATATTGGATCATTCTTGCAGCAGGAAGGGAACCCATTGGCTGTGGAGCACATTCTCCTCTCCCACGTGTGTCAGAGGTCCTGACGGACTTGTATGTTTCAGCTTACTTAGGCAAAATAATAATTCAGCTTGGAGATAGATAGAGTAAAATTGACTCCTTTTCTCTGAGAAACCTACCCCTAGGAGGTTTTTTAAATGAATCTCTGTGCATGCTTATTTTGTAGATATTTTACATACTGTGCATGGTCTACACTCTTTGTATTCAGAAAGCCCATTGGAGTTTTAAGTGAATATGATGTTTTCATAAAGCACCAGATGAAACTGTGGGCATGGAAGGGTGCTTGAAACTCAAGTTAACTATACATAGAAATGCATAGATTCTGCTACATCAGAAATTATGTAATTGCCACTACAGAGCTTGACCCCTCACCCTTTTCTTTTATTACATTCTCATATTTGCAAACGAGAATGGGCATCACTAGTGCCTAGTTACTAGACTTGCATAGTTTCACCCGTCTGTACCTGTCCAGTGCCTTCTTGGTATAATTCTCTTAGGGGAATTAGTACAACGGATCAAATTCAGGGACATGGGATTCCTGCCCTAGTCATCTGGCCTTTATTTGTCTACTGGAAAAAGTAAAACTTTCAGTTTCTCCATTCGATCTCCAGCTTGGTTCTTTCCTTGGAAAGCAGCTGTCAGTAAACTTGTAACCTTAAAGTATTGCAGTCAGGTGACAATGATAGAATATCAAACAGAAAAAAATAAAGGAAAAAGATGTGCCCTGATTTGATTATATGTACCATATGTAATCTATGAATACGAGGCGGAGAGCGAGACCCACCAGGAGGAAGAATGGTAGAGGCAGACCCATGTTGGTGGGTCTCAGAAGCTCAGGGATGAGGAAGGAGGGATTCGTGAAGACTGGTGACAGGGTAACTCTGGAAAGAAAGGATGATGTCACTGACAAGCTCTGGTTTCCAACCCATCTGCTGCTTTTGTGTGTATGCAGCTCTTCCCACACACCAGACACTGTTTCAGGCTCCCATGCTGCACAAGTTGCTCGGTTAGTGGTAAATATGTATATGAAATTGCCCAAAGGCTAATTTTTGACAAGGCTGAACACATGACTTAACAAGCAAACCAACCTAACTGAAGTACAAGCCAGATTCCTTTAGGTCAGTGGTTCTCAACCGTCCTAATGCTGTGACCCTTTACCATTAAGCCTAACCACTAAATTATTTTTGTTGCTATTTCATCACAAATTTTGCTACTGTTGTGAATCATAATGTAAATTTCTGTGTTTTCTGATGGTCTTAGGCAACCCCTGTGAAAGGGTCATTTGATACCCAAAGGGGTTAAGACCCACAGGTTGAGAAAAGCTGCTTTAGGTTCTGGTGATGATGATGATGATGATGATGATGATGATGATGATGAACTATTTAAAAGTTATACATTTGCTTAGTCAATGCTTTAAGCCCTCTTGCAGAGTAGCACACAGAAACTAACTCACAGGGTGGACCAACCCCTCCCCATGCTGTATGTAGAAAATCCCTTTAAAACATAATTCAGAATTATACGTGTTGGACAGTTGGGTTTTGCTCTTGGTTATATTTATATTACCATTTACTCTGAATGGGGAGATGTAAGCTAAACTTGTGCTCGAAAATAAAGGTTAGTGAAAGGTCTCAAAGCCCTGAGAATCGAATAATCATTACGTTTACAAGCAGTCCATTTGTTTAAATACAATGGAAGCCACGTATCAATGAAAGCCTTGTGTGAGTACACCTCAGATGCCCATTTTGTTTTCAAACAGTGAAGTGAGTAGAGACACACCTCCATTTCTGGGGAGATGGGAGCTTTTGATTAGTTTGATTTCAATACTGTAATTTACTCATCTGATTGCTCTTTCGGCTTTAAAGATGAACTGGGGCATGTCTTTCTTCTTAGATCATGTTTCTCATAGTCTCTAGGAGGTGAGAGGGAAGGCAGGCTGTGAGTGGTGTTTAATTAAACATTGTTGTTCAGAGTAAACCGGGCTGTGCTTATCTGTGATTCGCACCTCTTCAGCACTTGCTATCAAGCCTTTGGAGGATGCGTTTTCAAGGGAAGTGCTGCTGTTGCCGCCATGCACAAATAATAATTTATTTCCCATTTACTTCCTTATGAACACAAGGGTGGCAAAACTTCATTTCTCTGAGCCCCGTTACCCTTCTCTCCGAAAGCAGAGATAGGATGGGTGTGAGTAAATATGGAATATTGTTTTCTTCTAGGCTTAGAGAATACAGTGAAATATAGCGTTGCACCCTGCATATAAATGCACAATTATGCTTGGGCATCTCCGTGGCTCAAGGCTCACTCCCTAAGCCTGGAAAGGGTGATACCCTCTTAAACGTATCTTTATGGATGTGCAGGGATTTGAGTCCCGTGCAGTATGTCAGAGATCATGGTGTAGTAAATCTATTCAAATGTAAACCTGTTCAATTCAATTACCAGTCCATAATAAAATTTGCTACTACAACCCCCGTGTTGACCACAGTGGTCCATACAGGCGGACGGCACAGCAGGTCTGGAAATTGACAGGCAAAATCTAGTTAAACAAAAAACAACATTAGTTCTCGAGTCTGAGATGAAATCAGATTTCAACAGCCTTGATGGAAACCTTCCTTGCTTTAACAGGTATCTTTTACTCGATTCGCCAAGTGTACCATAAAGTACTGCCTGAGGGGAATGGAGGAGGTTTTCATTGAAAGCTTACAGAAAAACGAGGTCTTGACTGTTCTAAAAAATGATAATTCTTGATCATACTGTCTGGAATCTCTGCTAATTGAGGTGTGTCCCTGTGAGGGGATAGGCCCAAGGAGTGAAAGGGAATACTTGGCTCTGTGGGTAAAAAAAAATACACAGGAATTAATGCCTGTAACTTCAGTCTCTCCATAAGCTGGCCCCAGAAGTCTAAGTGAACTAGGCTTGATGCCTGAGATTAGATTGTTAGAAAGATTTCTTTTTATTCTGAATCAGGTGTCTTGGTGTGGTATCTGCACATGAGGACAGAAGGCCCTGAAGGTCAGTGGAAGACATAAGATCCCCTGCAGCTGAGGTTATAGGTAACTGCAAGCTGTCCAGCCTGGGTACTGGGAACTGAACTCAGGTCCCTTGGAAGAGCAGCAAGAGCTCTTAGTTGCTGATCTATCTCTCCAGAGCCCAGATTAGAATTTTCAAGTCAAATAATTGTTACCAATCAAGGAATCTGGGAGATGATTTGGTCAGTAAGATGCTCACTATGCAAGCATGAGGACCTGTGTTTATTTCCCCAGAACCCACAAAGCGCTGGGCATAGCAGAGGCCTATAACCTTAGAACTAGTGAGGTATCGACAAGGGAATGCCTATGGATATATATATATATATATAATATATATATATATATATATATAGAGAGAGAGAGAGAGAGAGATACAGAGAGATGATTAATTTTTTTCTCTCCAACACAAGTGTTAGCTGGAACCCCTTTGTTTGTTTCAACTGGTATTTTTGGTGTCAATGAGCATGTTCCTGTGTGTGTGTGTGTGTGTGTGTGTGTGTGTGTGTTCCCTTTCTTGAAACAGAATCTCAGTATCCCTGACTGTCCAGGAACATACTTTGGAGAAGGAGCTGTCAACAAACTCAGATCTTCCTGCTTCCACCTCCAGTGCCAGGATTAGAGCCTGGCAGTCAGGTAGCCTGTGCCTTTTCTTACTCTTGCATTGTGGGTAGCATATTCCCCAGCCATGTCAGGGTCTATGCAAAGTGTGAACAAAACAGGCAATACAGTGTACCAGTTTCAATATTTTATTCCAAGAGAGTTTTTTCTCTTTTTGACACACACACACACACACACACACACACACACACACACACACACACACACACACACACTAGGGCTGGGTCTTGTTGCACATGCCTGTAATCCCAGCACTTGGGAGACAGAAGCAGGAGGATCAATTCAGGGCTGGCATGGGTTACATTAGACCCACTTTCAAAAAACTGAATCAATTCCCCAGCCCCCAAAAACCTGCTACTGAAGTTTTTTAACTCTGAGATTCAACATCTGAGTTGTGGATATTGAAGAAGATACTGCAGGGGGTGCTGTGTACAGCTTAGCATATGCTACTTCCTAGATTCCATCCTTAGCATTGCAATCAAGAAGGGACCAGATATTCCCCATCCACCATGCCCTGTGGCCCACATAAAGGAGCAGCCCCATGACTGCTAATGCTGCCAGAGACAGTCAAGCTCAGTCTTTGGGGTCAGATGGGCCTAGACACAAGGCTTTGAATTTGGACGGATTCCTGGACTTGCTTCCTAGAAGTGTAGTGATTTATGACATTTCTCCAACTTGCTGGATTTTTGCCTGTCGAGTTGTGTATGATGATCAAGAGTTTCGGAGCTCCGTACACAGTCTGGGCTTCGATAAGCAGGAAATTCCAGGAGCCTGACCCCGGGCATCGTGTGTATGTGTATAGGATGTGTATGGAAATGCATATCATATTGACCCAAGATCCAGCTTCATGTAAAATGTGTCCTATGTGAGGATGTCAGTGGCTTTCAGAGTGTGTCCCCAAGATTATCATAAAAGAACATTTGTAACTTCTGTGAGTAAAATTTTCTTAAAAAGTTCATGAGAAAGCTTAGCCTTTTTCTGTGTTCAAACCAAACAAAGAGGAAAGGAAACCCAATACTGTTTTACATCTCCCCAGTTGTGTGTGTGTGTTTGTAGTGTAGTGTATGGACACATGGATGTTTTTGTTGTGTGTAGGTGTGCATAGCTGCATATGCATTCTGCTGTGTGTGGAGGCCCCAGGTTGACATCTGGAATCATCCACAGTTACACTCCCAAGTCTTCTGCTTTAAAGCAGGGTCTCTCCCTACACCCCAAATTGCAGGTAGGCCGTGACATTGACTTGGGTTTCTGGGTATTTGAACTCTAGTCCTCATGCTTGCAAGGTAAGTACTTAAGCACCAAGACCTCTCCCATGACCCTGCTTTACACTTTTTAAAATGAAGTACAGACTTCTAGGTACATTATTTGTTTAGCTTCAGCATGGAGTAAACAGGGCAGAAGAGGCCCACGAGGAAGGAGGAAGAGGTGGCTTAGTGGGAGAAAGCCACAGGATGGAAACTCAACTCATGGTCCAGCTTTGCCTGGGTACTGACAAGATACTGCACTTGCATTGTTGCTTCTGACTGCCTCATTGCCTGCACTAGGATGAGCAAGACTGTCAGGTCCTGAGACTCTGTATGGTTGTCTGCAACGGGGGAGAAGGGGACTCACTCACTCCTAGACTGTCCGCTCTTTAAATAGTTCTTATTTTTCCTGGGAGGATAGAAGCTTGGCTGGGGAGATGGCTCAGTTCATTGTTTGTTTTGGAAGCCCAATGACTCGAGTTCAGCCCCTAGCACCCACATAAAAATCCAGATCTCTAAGATCTAACCATTTGGCCAGGTAACGTAATTGATAAACTGTATGCCAGTGAGAGCTGTTTCTAAATTAGGTAGGTGAGGTGTTCTCAGCAAAGTGAGTTTGTCCTCTTCCACACACACGCATATACACACAGACACACACCCATACATAGAACAAGGACTGTGCTATTTTGGCACGTTTAACTGAACTGAAAGTTGCGTGGACACTGGGACAGTTGGTAGTATCTGAATTCTCAGGACTAAAGCAATGATCATTATGTTTTGCTATGTATTTCCTCATAGTTCTAACCAGGTCTTGTCAAGACAGTGAGGTGAAGTCAGTATGGTTTTATTTCTATGGGTACCTGAAATCTCATCACAGGTTGCTGTGTTTATTGCCAGTCAGAAATTACTTGAAGTTTTAATGTCATGTTTTTGAGGTAAAAAATACTGGCAATTGTAGGAACAGAGAAGCTCAACCAAGTATGTTTGAAACTGGAAAAAGTCATTTATTGGGACAAATAAATGAGGGATATCACCAATATGTATCTTCTTTGTGTTTCAGTTAGATCTTCTTATTTAATGTTGACCTCGTTAATATGTTCCTACAGTGAAGGTAGTTGATATTATTCAGGCATCTTTCTTCACAAGCCTGAGGGAATCCAGAGGATTTCTGGTGGGCATTTGTGAATTGACAGAGAAGTAGGAAAACAAGGTGGGGATCCATATCTGGAAGGAGTGACTGTTCACATGGGGTTCTCCACCTTCCTAACCACTGTGACCCCAATTATAGCTCCTCATGTTGTGGTGACCCCCCTACCATAAAATTATTTTTGTTGCTACTTCATAACTGTAATTTTGCTACTGTTATGAACCGTAATGTAAATATCTGTGTTTTCTGGTGGTCTTAGATGACCTCTGTGAAAGGATCACTTGACCCCCAGAGAGGTCTTGACCCATAGGTTGAGAGCCATTGTTATAGAACAATGGAGCCCCAGATGTCAGATTCTCATTAAGTAGATAAGGAAATCAAGGTCTGGAGAATTGCAGTGAATTTTCCAAGGTCCAGTTATAGCTGAAGAGGAGACAGAATCAAATGTCAGGTGTGTTTGTGGTGGGCCCAGGTTCATCCCTGCTCTGTGTTAAGCTTGCTATGGCTGTGATCGTCGTGGGATCTTTCCTGTTCTGCAATGGGTCAGCTGGCCACTTGTCAGCAGTACCCCAAGCCTTCATTTATATGAAAGAGTTCTAGGAACCATAAAAAACAACCAGTTCGTGGGTCAAACAAGGTAGCCGGAGCCTCAAATATATACGTGAGTGATATACCTAGGACGGGACTTTGATCATAATTCTAACCCGTGAGCGCTACTTGGAAGTGGATGGTACAGCTGAAGAGAAGGACAAGGATGGGGACTGATGCAGAGAAGAGCGCGTGACCTGGCCCTGCATTGCTTCCTGTTCTTCCTCCTGTTCGCTTCCTCCTCCTCCTCATCTTCCTCCCCTTTTCTAGTCCTCCTCCTCTTCCTCCTTCCTCTTCTCTCTCACCTGTCTTTATTTGATGCAGTAAGGGAGTTGGAACCCAGCACCACATTCACTTTGGGCAAGAACTCTACACTCAGCTGTGCCCCTACCCATTTCCAACCCTGAGAGAGAGGAGTGTGTGCACCAATATGTGGGGCAGAGCACAAGTTGGGGATTTATTCACTTAGCCACTGGTCCTAGCTCTCTGGTCATTTGCTCTGCACCCCAGAATATAAAGCAGAATTATCTCTGGACAGTTTCTGCTGCAGCCCCAGCTCTTGCCTGATCCATCTATGGCCAGGGAGCCCGGAGCATCTTCTAGCTTTGCCCTATCAGCAGGTGGTGTACAGAGCAGCCATTTCTCTAATTACCCCTGGCTTCCACAGTTCCCATTATAATCAAATGGCCATTTAGAAGGTGTAGCATTTTCCAGGCAGATTCCCCTTTTTAAAAAATATAAAGCTTGCTGGGTCATTTAGTAACAAGTGGGTTTGTTTTTACCCCTTGAATGAGTCTGCTTAGTAATTTATCCTAACAAAATCTCTTTTGTAAAAAAACAATTTATATATATAAAAACGAAGTCTCCTGAGAAGACATTGCCAAGGTGATTTTTCCCCCCTCAAGTCTAATATCATTATGCTGCCAAGTCTAAAACAGAAATTATTGCTGGGGAAGTTTGGGTTCCTACTGCCTTCAAAAAGGAGAACAAAGGAGAGGAGAAGGCTTTAATGGTATTCACGGAAAATATTTCTGCGCCGGGTGACAGTTAATAGAACTACATTGACCTCCCTGGTGTTTCTTACAGTCACAGTTGTAATCCCGTCCCAAGCAGAACCCTCATTAATGCAGAACATTAAACACAACTCCCAAGTTATAATATAGGCAGTGGCAGAGAGCACCTTGTCTGTAAGCTTTGTCTTGACATTCAAGCCAATTGGGAATGTATCTAAGGTGCCACGAAAACTTATTCCATGTATAGACATTATGTTGTCCAATGGACTCTTTTCTTTTTCTTTCTTCCTTTCGTTTTCTTTATTCCTTTTTTTAAAAGAAATATTTTTGTGGCTTTGCCACTGGAATAGTCTGTCTCCGGATGAATAGGCAAGAAGTGGAAGGTAACATAGGCAGCCGTGTCTTGAGGATTTAATGCCTTAGGCTTTATGCTGTGTGCTGTGACTTGATTCTTACTTTTTGACTAATCTTTATAATGATCATTCCCAGCCCCTATTCACACACCCAGTAGGTGCTTACTCTGCACAGAGAAAGTCAAGCTTAGGGAAATCACAGATCTTCCAAATTTCTTCCACTTTCCAGGGAGCTTGAATTTATAGCAGGGATTCTGGGTCTATCACCCATCCTGTTTATCTAATAGAGTTTTTCCCTTCATGAATTATGGAGATATTAAGTATAAAGTTAGCTCAGAATAAATTTTTCCTTATTATATTAGGGGTTGGTGGTCTTACATGGTATCCCAAGCCAATGTAGAACTCACTGGGTAGCTCAGGGTAGACTAGAATTTGACTCCGCCATCCAAGTGTGGGATGACAAGCTTGTGCTTCAGGTCTTGCTACTTATAACTCTTCACAGGCAGCTGTGGATTATGAGAAGCTGATATTATGACACATAATATATATATAATGTTATATATATATTATGTGTGTATCATATGTGTGTATTTGTATATATATATATAAATAAATATATATATATATATACATATATATATATTCAAATAACTTCCTTTTGTTGTTATTGTTGGATTTGAACTAATTTAGGTACTTTGAATTTTTGTTTTTTGTCTCTGTTGTTTGTTTGCGATAGGGTCTCAGGGTCTCACTATATGGCCTAGCTGGCCTGTAGTTCCCTATGTAGACTAGGCTAGCCTCAAACTCACAGAGATCTGCCCCATTCACACCTCCTGAATGCTGGGATTAAAGGCATGCACCACCACCCTCCAGTAATATTCAAGTTGTGGTTTTCCCACAAATTCCTCATCTAAGGCTTTTGTCTGTGTCAGATTGTAACTCAATCCAAATTGGAGCAGAGAAGAAATTTTCACCTTGCAACAAAATTTCATTCCTTGGGACAATTTCTAGAACTTGAACTTGAGAGAGATTCTGTCCAAATGAGTCTTTGAGGAGAAGAATATATTTGAGTGCTTTCTGCCTTGATAGTTTGAAGATCTAGCCATGATGTGCCGCTGGGATATTCAAATCTTGTCCATTGTTTTAAAGGAGGAATATTTAAACACTGGTATTATAGAAATTTGTGTGTTACTGTATGTAAAATTCCACATGAGAAAATTACATAAGCTCTATGTGCTTGTGGGTCTCAGAAACAACTGTATATTTCGATAGACTTCCTTTAAAAAAAAAAAACAGACCAGTTAAACTCCATGTGGGATAGATAGCATGTGTGCTACCTAAATGTAACACTGAGAATTCCCCCCAAGAACATGCTTCCTGTCCTACAGGACACAGAAGGTGGAAATCACAGGGCATGAGTGTCCCTGCTCCTTTCCCCTTCTGTTAATTAGAATACTACTAAAAGCTAATCATTTGTTTGATTGTTCTCCATTTGTCATTTCCACTGGTGAGCATGAAGTAGGAAGCCAACATTGATCTAATACGTTACAGTTTTATTCCTTCTGAATTATAAAATACCTCCAATGGATTCTTCCCCAAGGGGGTAGGAAAACCTGCTTCAACATTTGCTCGGAGAAAAGCCAGTAGTAGAGTGAGAGGTGAGGTGGGGGGAGGGGGCAGGGGGCAGGGTTCTGTTAGCCTCTGCTGTAGTGTATTTTCCTTACAAGTTTTCAGAATTCTCATCCAGAGAGAGGTAGCGCTCTCTCTCTCTCTCTCTCTCTCTCTCTCTCTCTCTCTCTCTCTCTCTCTCTCTGTGTGTGTGTGTGTGTGTGTGTGTGTGTGTGTGTTTGGATGAACTCATTGCAATTTAATATAAATCCATATATCGTGGTTTTGTATCCATAAGGATCCTTTAGTAAAGTGCTTCATTTGTGGTTTTAGTTCTGTGGGTTCCACACCTAATGTACCCCCCTTCCTTGTTAAAGCCGTGTAGATCTTCAGCCCCAACACTCTGTGTTGTCATGAGTGTCCTCAGCCTTTCACAATCAAGTGACATTATCCTCTCTTTTTCTGTCTCTCTTACACTGTCTGTCTGTTTCTGTGTGGGGGGGTTGTCTCTCTCCGCTCTCTCTCTCTGTGTTCTCTCTGTGTTTCTCTCTCTCTCTCTCTCTCTCTCTCTCTCTCTCTCTCTCTCTCTCTCTCTCTCTTTCTCTCTCTCTTAGTAGGTTGAGAGAGAAGCCACCAACCAGTTTCCCTAAGGCAAGCTGTCTGCAAAGGAGCAAGCCAGCTGGCTTGGCCAAGGTTGATCAATGATGAGAAGCAGGCTGGGTTCCAGGTCCACAAAAGCCACTCAGTGGAGAGTAGGTCAGCGGCTTCCCCAAAGCCAATTACCTGGCAGAAGTCTAGGTGCCTGGTGCTAGCCAAATTCCCTGAGCCTGATGGTGCTGGTGGGGAGTCCATCCTGGGCTTCCTGGCAAACCAGACCAAAGGCAACAGCAGATTGTGCCTTCTGAGAGCCAGGGTGGCTTTGTGGCTACCAGAACAGCGGCTGAGGACCTGCCACTGCTATTCAATGTTATCCAAGTAGACAGCACACCAGGGCACAGTCCTTGCTGTCCCTCGGCTGAGAGGCACTTCAGATGTGGAGCTGATTCATAGACTCACTTTTACCTTACTTGGCTGAATGACATGAACATGAATTATGCCATTAACAGAGAGGGATGCACACAAGGTTTGGGAAGTGGGAGCATCGTGGGGGCCTTTGAGGGGGTTGGTAGGACTTCTGCTATTTGAAAGGCGCCTTCCTTTATAGATGAACAACTGAGATGAAATGGAAAGGAAGGCAAGACTAAAAACACAGTGACCTTCTGTGACAGTGCCCCAAGGTCCACCTGCTTATTCAGAGGCCACAGAATCTCAGTGTCTTCCCTTGTGTCCCCAGGCATCCTGTTGTGTTCACTCTTCCTTTCCTGTTTCCTCCAGGAACTATTTAGTCATCATCTTCATGTCCATGGACTATCCTTCTAAACTCTTTAGATTTCTTGACCATGTGAGATGAAAGGTAGAGATATATAAAAATGAGGCTATTTACTGTGCCTGGGCTAGCTTCATGCATTCCTTCTACTTTTAACCACGATTTCGTTCTGATTTCATCAATGCTTCTCAAGCCAGGCATTGGGTTATTATCAATTCCTGCACAACTGTGAACTATTTGGAAGGAATCTGGATTCCTGACTGATGGTTTTGTCTGTAGAAGTACTTGTAACTGTGCCCCCCAACAAATGCACCCTACTCTTTATAATACCTAGAAGAAGGATGAAGTGTATGCCCCCCAAGACCTCTTCTATACCTGTCAATCCAAATTATACATACTTTAGGTCCATGTCATGACTTTTATCCAGCCACTTTTATTTAGCCATTCACCCTTTCTGTTAGCTTTACCAAGCATTAGGTTGGTATTAAAAGTGAACATGACCCAGTCAGGAATAGCAATGTGCTTCTTTTTCTCGATTCCCTGGAATCTGAGGCTAAAGGATCATTTGAGCCCAGAAGTTTGAGGCCATCCTTGGTGACATTCTGAGCTTCCCCCCTTAGACATAATGTGGGAAATGGAGAGGAAAAGAAACACATACACAAAGAGGAAGGGTAAACGTGCTGGATGTTCCTGTCCCCATAGTTCATAGTCCTAATCCTAATGCTTCAGTTCATACAAGTCTTGATTCTGTTAATTCACCATCATCTTTTGTCTGTGACATATGATTTATTGCTTTGACTTCACATTTTCCGGAAAGGAAATAAGACATATAGAAAAAAAGCATAAACTCTGGGGTCAAAGGTAATCTGAAATGAATCCTTGAATGCTTGAAATATACTCACTATGACTGCAGTGTCAACTTTTGATTTTACTTAATTTTCATTAAATTTAACAGCCCCACGAGGCTGATGTCTATAGGGAGGGGATGGTGGCTCCATCCCAGCCTGACTACCCAACAGGTAACTTTATCTTTGAACAAATTAATGTTATTACTGTTATTATTATTATTGTGGTGTTGAGATCAGAACCCAGGGTGCCAGCACACTAGGCAAGCAGTCAACCAATGCCCATATGCTCACAGTGCCTTTACCTTTTTAGGCTTTATCTATGTAATGGAGTTTGAAAATTTGAAATATACTCTTTTTTTTGATGTGATGTTCTCAGTACAATACCTATCACATAATAGCATTTAAAAAACTTGAGGTGATACTATGAAGTTTTACATTTCTGCTCTGCACTGAATGTATCTCAGAGCAAAAATAGTGTGTGAAGGGACACTCTTTCCATTTCTATTTTCATCCCTCTTGATACTTAATTCAATAATGATTGCATAATAGATGCTTAATAAAATACAGCCCCCCAACCTACTTTTGTATTCTTTCAAGTCACATTTTTAGAAGTTTGGCACAGAAGCAGTTTTTCTATAAATAATATATTTTTAACTGAAAATACTATCTAAATCACACACACACACACACACACACACACACACACACACACACACACACACAAAGAGTTTCCTTCATACATGTGAGGCCAGGATCAAGTGGAATTTGGTATCTACATGTCATTGACTTTATTTGATTTGATTTTAGTAGTTTGACTTGGTAGTCATGTGTCATCAACTTTATTTGATTTAATTCCTCAGATATATAGTATAGTGACAAAGAATTCTCTGAGAGGATGATTTCAGTGCCGCAGCAGCTGGTGAACATTTTAGAATAATTCTTTGGTAATAGTCCCTGATTTTTGCAAGTATCACTCTCTACAGAACCAGATTATCCCGTAAAAAATATTTTATTTGTAAGTATGTGTATGTCTGCATGTGAGTGCAGGTGCCCCCAGAGCCCAGAAGAGGGCATCAGATTTCCTGGAGCTAGAGTTAGAGGCATTTGTGAGCTGCCTCTGAGAAACAAATGCACCGTCACCTGTTGATCACATACTCTGCTTGCAGCCTTTCTTTCATTGTTTCCCGTTAGCAGGCTCAGGTTTGTGTTTTGTGAAATAGACATTTCTCTATGATCCAGAACTTTCTCTAGAACTCCCCTGAAGTCATCAGTTAGTGTCTGCATAGGATACTGCCTGAAAAAAAAATATTAGAAACTAAACTTCACTAATGGTGATAAAGTAAAATGCCAGGAATTCTGTTCCAGTGTCATGAGTCCAAAGAGATCTTGGAGATTCCCCTGTATGCTGGAAAATGAATCTTTAAGTGCTTGGTTTGTGCTCCAACAGTGAAAACCTATCTTAATTTCTTTTCTTTTCTGTTGGGGACTTGCCTTTTTGAAAGTCCCAAAGATTAGAAAGCTCAGGATTTGTCCTGTTCTCTCCACTCTCACTTCCTAACTTACAGTTACTGAGTTTGATCAGCAGCCTTGGTTAATGCATTGATTTTAACCTGAAACCCTGAAAGAGACAGGGCTGGAGTCAGCTGAACTCTTAAGCAGTCCAGGGAGACCAGAGTGGTTTGCACATCGGAAAGCAGCTAATGGGCAGGGAATTAGGTAGACCTTGTCCTTCCGGCTTCCTTCCCTCGTAGCTGGAGAATGTCCTGATAAAAAGGCAGGCATACCCAAGTCATGGTGCTTCATGTGTTTTCTCCTTTTTAACAGTTAAATTTAAGAACCATTTGTTCATTTGTTTCTGAGAAGGACTCCTGTAGCCCAGGCTGGCCTCAGACTCACTAGGACACTTTTCTTGTCTCCATCTCTCAAGTGCTAGGATTACAGACACTCACTACTGTACTTGGTTTAGATGACACCAAGGATTGAACCCAGGGCCTTATATGTAGTAAGTGAGCACCCTACGCACTGAGCTATATCCAAGGCTGAGTGTTTTTTAAAGAAACCCAAGGCTAAGAGAAATGGGAGTGTGGGGTCCGTGAAAGCCAGTCATACTTTCTCACACTGCAAAATTCCAGAAGCAGTGAAATGCTTTGCAAAAACCAAGGACATAATACAAATACCCATGGTGACACACTTGGAATGTATCCTCTCGATGTCATTCAGTATGGAATTATCAAGTTGTTGGGCTGCCAATGACTTGTAAGTTTTCTCCTTTAAAAATGTCTCTGTTAGCATCTATAAATTATCTGAGAAATGGGTTTGTGACATTGCCGTGCATGTCCCTAAGGCCGTTTGTCCTTTACTCCATCACCGCCTTCTCTCACGAGTGCAGCCACTCTTCCCATTCCTCTGCACAGATCTTGTAAGTTTCTTCAAGTTTTGGATGCCCAGCTGGATTTCTGACACATGTGTATTGCTGCAGTTCCCACTGTCACCCAGATGTTTAGGACATTGCTTTGCTCCGCCACAGACCAACTGCATCTGCTTGGTCTGAAGTGACACCTCGTTGCTCTGTGTTGGGTTTTGTTTTTCCCTTTGCTGTGAAAGAGTGCAGTGTCACAGCAGGCCTGGGTTGTCTTCACATTGCTTTCTCTCCATGACTCGCCAGGGTCAGAGGTCCTCCGTAATGCACCACGTGGCTCTTGCCTGAGCCCATTCGTGTGCCCGGGAGATCTGGAGGTAACAGGCAGGGTCAGCATAACCTGCCAGATTCACAGAGACCCCTCTGTGAATTGTGGGAAGACAGCAGAAAGTCTGTCATGGACCAAATGACCTTGTGTCTCTGGCTTGCTTTTCACCTGGATGGTACTCTCTTTTTCCCATGTGTAACTTATGGTGTCTATAGTCAGTTTTGTACATGCTAATGTGTTCCTTCACTTCTAGCAGGAAAAAAAAAATGTAGGGACCATTGGGGAAGAAGGGACGTTCACCTCTATCTAAAAGGTTTCTCTTTATTTTCTCCCTGAAAACTTATAGCTGTTTTAAGCTTTGATAGCGTGGGCTTTAAGGTGCTGGTAGCTTATGCTGTCGGTGCGTTTCTGTACCCCTTAAGTTCTTCATGGAAGCCATCTCTCTAGCTGTGGAGCTGAAGGATTTTATTGCTCATGCTGAAGAGAAGAGGGATTTTCTTTAACTCTTTCTTCTCTTCCCAGCCTATCTCCCTTCTCCCTTCTTCGAATAGACTACAGACTATCAAATACATGTCATCTCAGTTCTGGGTGACACCTGAGCCATTTCCTGCTAGTTTTGTTCCAGGTTATGTCATGGCAGGGATGTCCACGTTGAAGCATGAGGTAGTGGTGGGAGGATTTCTGGGGTCTGGGAGAAACAAGAAAGAAATGAATGGAAGAGAGAAGAAAGGAAGTAAACGGGGAAATGGGAATGTGCTACACAATGGCTTGGCTATCAGCTTCATTTCAATTTTTGTTTCTCCCGTCCCAGTGCACTGATGAGCTCAGACATGATGCTTCAGTCTTTCTCCCTACTGACATGGCACACAATCCCATTCATTTGGGAGGCGGGGGGGGGGGGGAGGGTGTGTCAGCATTGTTGTTTGTTCTTTTACCAGTGGGCCACACTGATGAGTTACAGACCCCCACACTGGCACCCCGGGTGTCCCACTGCCTAGGTGGATGTACTACTGAGCCCTGCCTGTACCGGCTCGTCTCTAATAAAAGTGCTTGGTGTGGATGTTTTCTAAGTGCTGCCACTTAATGAAGTTAGAAAGGGGATTTGGATGCTGTTGTGAAGACGTCGGGTTATCTGATTTTTTTTTTTTCCTCTCAAGAGAACCGTCGAGTCCAGAGGCATTTTGAATGACTTAGGATGTATCCCAGTTTGTTCTTTTCAAAAATGCTCTCTTAGTAGATGATAGCTGAGAGAGAAGCCCATTTGCCACCTCCCCCCACAGAATGCCACAACTCTCCTCCTCTGCAGCAGCAAAGTGGCTTCTTGGGAATTTGCATGTCTTTGAATGCTCTTACCTAATTAAAGGGAGGCCCAGGTCTTTAATTCTCCCAGGTAGATCTACCTCTGACCTTCCCATGTCTGGGAGCTGAAAGTAAGACATCCATCCAAGAGAGCTTGAAGCTGTTGTGTTTGGATGCCTGTCCCCTTTGTTGGCATTGGAAATCTGTGCCTTCCACATACCCGGCTCAACAGGACACATGTGATGAGAGTTCAGTGCCGAACCGTGGAGTGAATTTCTTGTCCATCGGTGTTCCATCAGCAAAGAATGCATGCTGACCATGCAGATGCTGGCTAATGCCTTCTGCTAGAGATCAGAGGAGCAGTAATTCGTCATCAATAGCTGTAATTAGGTTTATCTACCCTTTCAACCAATACCATAATCTTTACCAGATTGTTATTGTTGGGGCCATGGAGAGGAATTCAGGAAAAGTATTTTTAAGGATTGATTTCAAAGCAGTTGATCTCCTTTGGGGACTCCTCTTCTTATCTGTCCCCTGTTCGTTTTCCTCTCAAATATTCAAATGCATTCTCAGGATGAAATGTCTTGAAAGCGTGCCATGTATCTGAAAAATAATTAATATAATTGACAGAGATGTCGGTTTTCTGCTGAGGTGCATTTCTCCTAATCCCACTGTGCAATCTTTAATATTGATCCAATTGTTAGGAAGTCCTGTCACCCGTCACTAGCCACACCTGGGCTAAATATTTCCAGGGCCATGAAGCCTTAAGCTATAGAGTGTTTCCACATGCATATTAATAATTCTACAAATAGAGTTGTTTTCACTCGGATGCTGAGTGTACATACCACACACACACACACACACACACACACACACACACACACACACACACACGGCCTGTGTGTAAGGAATGCATGCAGTGTGCACATGGTGCTGGCCCACATTTGACGGTTTATTCATTGTGAACATTGCATATAATATCACAAACGGCACATCCAAGTTTTGGAGTGTCGGCAATAGGAGTTCAGCACTTAAATGTCCAGGTTGCACCTGAGCTAGCTGGAGCCTGCCAGCCCCGGCAAGCCCACTGAGAGCATCTGTCTCTCCACCGCCTTGCTCATGCTGCCTCCTCTGCAGGCCCTCCGATTCTTCTGACTATAAGCATAAATCATCCGCCTGTCAGCAGCTCTTGCTGCCGGGATTATGCAATGTGCCTGCCTTCATTTGGAGGTGCTGTGAGCCCGAGATGCCTCCAAATGTTTTTCGTCCTTTTAAATGCTACCCCAGCATTTCTTTAGCTTTAATGAGAGGATTATGGTGGTGACAGTGACTTCCAGAGACAATGTAAATCTTCAGTGTTATGGAATGGGCTGAGTATGTTGGGTATAGCTCAGTTATATTATAGCCCCCCCTTTTTTAATCCCAAATAAACCAATGGTTTAAGCATTTAGGCAAAAGAACAGGACATTTCGTAAGCCCAGCCATTGGCAGCTTTGTGCATTGGCTTTAAAATACTTTCCTCCCTGTGATGAACTTAAAGCCATTGAATGAATTGCTGACCCTCAATTACTGTCTCCTTTTCTCAGGCTCTGACTTTCCTGTGTCAGGTAGCTTCTCGACCTTCTCTTGCTCCCTTTTCTTAACTCTGTAATGAAGAAAAACAAGCAAACAACTGAAAACTCATCAGTTATTTTAGTTTCACTAATTGTTATCTAGTAAACAAATTATGTTTTAAAAAATATCCTTTTTGCTTTGAGTTTTAGTCCTGCCTGGTATGGTGGTATGCGATATTATGTTATGTGAAGTTGTGGGAATGAAAATTCCAGCAAACTCCCTGCTCTTGAATAGTGACAGGGTGTGGACATGCTGTGACCAGACACAGATTTCTAATTGTCCTGGGTCAGACAATGTAAAAGGAAAGCTGGCTGTGAACATAGGCTTGATTCCATGACCTAGCGGGGAATGTGAAGTGGTACCATACATCTGTCTTCACTGACTTGTTTAAAAATGCTTGCTTATAGTTAAATGTGGGATGTTAATGAAATCATACCGTACTACTATCCGTCACACTTTTACCCAATGCTTTTAGCAACATAAGGTCTTGGTTGTCAGAGAAGCTGAGGTGAAACTAGTATTAGATTTAAATTCCTAGCTCCATTTCCACACTTAGCAGCTTCCCAGACCTTTTGCATGTGTGTATCTCCCTAAAGTGGCTGAAGAGTGCCAGTTCTTTGCTGGCTTCCCGTGCCTGCTTCCGTGACCTGGCCTTCTCTCCCTCTTCTACCTTCAGAAGAAGTACCACCTCAGGTACATCCTACTTTTCCACGTGTGGGTGGATTTTATAATCTAAGACTCTGGCATTCACAATGCATAGTCACATCTACTTGCTGTGTTGGGCATGTATACATAGTACATATACTTGTGTGTGTATTTTGTGTACACATGCTATAAATATACATTTGTATTGTGTAAACCCATTCATGTTCCTAGGCATAGATCCCTTTTGAGAGAATGCCTAACAAAGACGTGACATTCATGCTGAACACATTGAGACTTGGCCTGTATCAGCTGGGGGAAACAAAGGGTAGAATTAAATCATGTTCTAGAGAACCTAGTTTTTTTTTTTAACAGCATAGTTTTCTGCCACTCAAAAAAATTTACCCTCAATAATTGTATTTTCCTTTTCTCCTTCATGTTTTCAAGTGAATCATATTTTCATTGAGTCAGGTTTTTGAGGGGCCAGCTGTATTAACTTTTAATTTTTAAACTATGCTTTATGTGTAGCAATATAATCCATATATTAAAGAACACTATAATAGGATGATTTGAACAACAGCACTTTCATGCATCTTAGATGCACATAAAAATATTTAATAAGTTGAAATGACATAGAAGAATATTTTCCCAGTATTCATAAGACACAGAAAAAGTGACACTCAGACCTCTAATAAGGAACATCCCAATATGATGACATGGTGAAGGATTCTTCATGCCACTGGTGAAGTGACCTCATGGAGACAGGGTTTGAAGACAGCAACTTCCGTGGGTAATTTTCAAAGGACACTTGGCTTTGGTGTGTGAAGCATTCAGGTTCTGAGCTCCACAGGCAGAAACCCCTTGGGCAATGAGTAGCAAGGTGGCCTCCCATTCTTTGGATCTCAGATTTCTTTTCCTTCTCTTTTCTGTGGTTAACTCCATGGACTTGGTCAAAGAGAATGTATTTCATCATCATTTTTGTCCTGACCACTGACAAATCTAAATTTATGTACATTAAAGAAAAAAAGAGAAAGAAAGGAAGAAAGCAGGAACATTTGAAGAGATAAATGCAACACAACACTGACAAAATCTGATGAAAAATCTCTGTCTTTTATCTGTGGAGAAATGAGGTTTATCATCAGGAGAGCATTCTCTTTTCACTCTGTGAAAGGTGCTTTTTGACAGACCCTTTGCAGTGGACGTCACACTCACAAAACATGCTGTCACAGGGCTATTTGAATATGGTGACAGGCTCATTATCACATTGAAGACTCCTGACAACACTGCAGAGGGGAAATGGACAGGGCTGCCAATCAGCTGTTGAAAAGATTGTGGTTGAAACAGGGTTTTTTGTTCCAAGAACAGTGGTACAAATTGACTGCATTAATTCTTTTTATTAGAGCAGTGCACGCTGTAGTTGAGGGCTCGAGCGGGTTTCCATTATCAACCCCTGTTTGCAGTAGGTTATCAGCTGTCCATAAAAAAATGTGCTCCCAGCTGAAATTTGGCAGAGGTCAAGGCCTTTTCCTATGACACTGTGTGTGTGTGTGTGTGTGTGTGTGTGTGTGTGTGTGTGTGTGTGTGTGTGTGTGTGTGTAGTTTTACTAACAGTTTAAGCAACTGTCCAAGTTTCAAGGAAACAAAACTTGCAACATCTTACTGTTCTTCATGGCCAGTGTTGGGAGGGAAGAGAATGCTGGCCCACAGTTTGTTATCCAGACTCAGGGCACCGATGGCTGTACATCCAGAGATTGGAGAGTAAAAGAACCCCTTACATTCTGAGCCACCTCTCCAAGAGTTGCTGTGGTGCATCGCATTGTGTTCCTGGCCACTTGTCACCTACTCACAACTTATTGGTTAAACAGTGATAAGAGCTCACCAGCCAAGTTATCTCCCTCATGTTTTCAGTAACGTCTCCTAGATCTGGCTCTTATTAATAATCTCTGACTTTTCAGTTTTACATTTATGGAGAGTCCATTGGCTCTCAGGAGCACTGTGGGTGAGTAGCCTTTAAATTTTTCTTCTTCCTTTTAATACTAAAAAAGAATTAACTAACTAAAGTATGTACAGGGAGAACTGGCAAGATTGCTCAGTGGTTAATGGTGTTTACTCTGTAAGGCTGACAACCTGAGTTTGATCCTCAGATCCCGAGCAGAAGGAAAGAAGTGACTTCCTGAATGCTTATGTGCTGCTTCACACATATCTCACACCCCCCCCCCGTCTCACACACACCTCCACATGTGCAGAAAAATATCACACGCATGGTACAATTAAACAAATATATTATTCAGGTGTCATTTGGAGCCCTTCATGCACAATAACAGAAATTGTAAGTTTTCTGTTTTTTTTTAAGCACTTTGCAGATCAAACTGGATATTTCTACTAACACTCCATCTCCACGGCTCCTCCAAAAGCCCCTCAGACTTTGCATTTCACCTAAAGCAAGGCCATTTCCCATTCCTCATAGGTTGCATAAGTCCTTGCAGTAATCCTGGTTCTCTTCGCTGCCTGAGTCACTTCCCAGTGGTGAGTCAGTCGCTGCAGGACCCACAGAGGACCATTAATTTTCCCTGCCATTTGGTGTATTGCAGCATTTACACACTTGATTAGACTCTGCTCTACTGAAAAAAAAAGTTAGCATTCCTATATATGAGCCAAATTCTCCCCTGGGAGAGACTTAGATATTGAAGCTAATAAGTGCAGTAGAGAAATCCTGCTTATGGTCCTGAATTATTCCATTCTGATCTAACTCACTCACTGGGTCTTAAATTTATTTCTTACAGTGATATCTTCTATCAGTATAGACCCAGCAAGCATAACTACATAGCCTGTAAACATTAGATTGTCTTACAAGATTTCCTTCCCACTTTTGTATTGAGTAGAGCTGTGTCCTTGAAGGTCTACCACCAGGGAAGGTCTGCAGCTGCTTTCCCTAACATGGTAGTCTCCTGCCTCAGCATTCATCTAAGTATTCAACAAAAGCCTCTAGATAGTCTGCTCAGTTCCTTAGTTCTTCCAGCTAGTATTCTAGGTGCTGGGACAAACAATTGTGTAGAGTTTTAGGAGCTTCCTGTCCAGTTGAGAGGTGAGAGAGTGTTAGCATCATGGAAACATTGACTATGGCACTTGACCTGCTCTGGTTCAAGTTCATAGTGAGGCATGGAGCATAAATGGGTCGGTGAAGATGGAGAAAGAGAGCAAGTGTTCTGAGGGGAGATATCATCACATGTTACAGCCCAGAGGTCTAGAGATTTGCTCTTTTGAGAAATGCAAAACAGTAGCCCAGGGCTTGGGGATTAAGCAAAAAGGGAGGCTACTTATGAAGCAAACACAGCTTGGAATTGAACAATGAAGGCTCTTCAAGTCCAGTGAAGAGTTTTGGATTTTGATGGGATACATGAGGTGATTTTGAAGACTCCTCCTGCATTGATTTGGAGCAAATTAGACTGATATTTTAAGAGGGATGCTGTAGCTACACTTTGGGGAATGAATGAATGAATGGATGAATGAATGAATGAATGAACGCGGTTGTTCTAATGTCTGCACACTGTCGTGCACTGTTGAGAGAACCTTGTCACTTTCTGTCCTAGTTTTCTTCTGTGATTTCTGTCTGCAGTCAGTTTTTAATTGGAAAACTTAATGCAGAGGGTACAGCCTTAACCCCAGGAGCTGGCCATCCGGAGTCAGCTCCAGGCAGGCTCTTCAGTGGGCATTTAAAAACTATGATCCTGTCAAATTCAACAGTGATTTATATTCATGAACATGGTGCTTTCCATGAGCCCAGAATCACAGTAATTAACACAAGTGACAATGGACAGTATGATCCTTCCCAGTCCAAGAACCTACTAATTATATGAATCGTGTGTACACACTACTGAGAGTTTATCTAAAGACAGTGCTCGACTGGCTCTAGGATTCTATCTTCTTTTAGATTTAAGTGTGTGTGTGTGTGTGTGTGTGTGTGTGTGTGTGTGTGTGTGTGTGTGTGTGTGGCTGTGAGTGCAGGTTCCCACAGAAGCCAGAAGGCTAGGATTCTCTGGAACTAGAGTTATAGACTATTGTGAGCCACCTGGCATGGGTCCTTGAAACTGAATTCAGGTTGTCTGCAACAGTGGTTAAGAGCTCTTAACCTCTGAGCCATCTCCAGCCTTTCCTCTGGGTTTCTTCTGTAGTTCACTCTCTAAAACAATTATAAAACATATTCCTCATAGAGGAATGTAAAGCATATTTCCTAAAGAAGAATGGTCACTCTTTTGTGAGGAAGTCAATGTTCACATGGTTCACACCTCATGTTCTGTAAATGTAAAAAAGAAAGCACAGGGATATTTTTGTTATATTAATATTTGAACTTTCTATCATGAAGAAGCTTGAGAAATAGTCAAACTAAGTCATCCCTAGAGAATATTTCATGATTATCAAATAGTAATTTACATTAGTAGGGCTATGCTAATGGAACTTGTGTGAGACAGAATGTGAGCATTTACCTCCTCTTCCTTCTTGGTGGAAGAGTCCTGCAAGAAGAATCCATGCTGCTGAATTCCCTGGCTTAACACACATTTGCTTTCTCAAAGAAGTAGACTATCAGGACTCTAGGATCCTGTCCAGGCTGTTGGGAAATGGAACTTCATTTAGCTAACCTAATAAAAGCTTAAGTGTGGGTGTGTTTCCTGTGTTTAGTTCACAACCCTGCATAGCAAGTATTTCTGTTTTCCTTTTCTTTAAGCTGGCACACTTCTGCAGAGTTCGGCACTCCACTAGATGGAGCAGAGTGGCAGTGAGATATGTGGACAGAGCTGAGTGGGCATCTCAGAGTGAGGACCAGATAGACAGAGACCCATAGGAAAGGAGGAATTCAGGGCTGGAGCGTGTGAGCAGCCAGAGTAGTGGGATATGGAGAAAGAGAATGGGTTATAAGTGACCAGAAAAATTGGAAATTGAGATAAATGCACAAGTAATGAAGGGGTTTCCAATTCTATAGGTAAAAACTTATGAACCTTTTAATGTTTTTACCGTGTGTGTGTGTGTGTGTGTGTGTGTGTGTGTGTGTGTGTGTGTGTGCGCGCGCGCGCGCAAGTGTAGGGGTGCCCATGTGTATTTGTGTGCTACAAGTCAGTCTGGGATGGCTTTTCTTAGGTGCTGTCTACCTTGATTTTTGAGATAGGATCTGTCATGGAGTTCCCCATCTCCTAGGCTGGCTGGTCACTGAGCTTCAGTGACTCCAACTCCTCACTACAGGATTTCTGGCACATGACACCATGCCTAGCTTTCATTATTTATTTTAAAATACAGCCTCTGGGCATTGAAATCAGGACCTCATATTGGCAAGGCTGACCTGTCTCCCAGCCCCAGATTGCTTACTGTCTGTGAAGTCACGCTTTGTATATTAGATCATGCTGTCTTGATCATATAGGGATTTTATATCAGTTCTAAAGTGAAACCCTTGAACCTGGATGAGTAGGTTGGCTCTCAGGGGCTGGAGAGATAGATGGCTCAGCCAACGAGGTTGATGTCCTGAGTTCAGTTTTCAGAACCCACTTGGTAGAAGGTGAGATATGACTCCTGCAAGTTGTCTCTGACCTCCATATATGTGCTGTGGCACACATGTCCCCTGCACCCCCCATGAATGAACGATACATGCAGAAAAATATTTAAAGAGCTTTTTTCTGAATGTTTCTTGCTCCTTAGTGCATTAGTGGCCCCAGACCCCAGAACTGTTGTATGTTTTATGCCTGAGTCTTTTGGGTTTTAACCGAACCACCGGACACAAAGACATGGAACATGAAAGAAATATTACTGTTCCATGTTATAAACATACAGAAGTACACTGCTGTGTTTAATTCCATGGCCTTGGCTGCCTTGGTCCTGACTGTCTAACAGAGATTAGTCTTGCTGCCTCTCTTGAACAGCCGCTGACCCTCCCTTCTTTTGATCCTGGGACCCTTTATTCACTGGAAGTCTCTATTTTGTGTGCAAGAGTGAGAAGTTGTGTACTTTGTTCTAATCTGGCTTTTTCAGGCTACACTGTCTTCCACACCCTGCTCTTCACCCCTTCCTCTGTTAATTCCATTGTTGCTTACAGTCAGTTATTATCTCCAATTGGGTATCTCCTTGTCTGCAGCCTTTCACTCACCTGTTCAGAGAATAACCCTAACCAACAGGGTAGGGTTTTATATAGAATATAGTTTTACCCTTCTTGTGTCATTTGAAAAGAGTTAGCTAGCCATCAGGTAACACAGATATGAAAATGCAGACTAGGAAAAGGGATAAAAATGCATCTCAGAGAAATCTACTCGACCTCCTGTAGAAGTTCATTACTTATCCCTAGCATAGGTGTGGACTTTGGGAGCCCATTCCACATAGAGGAATACTCCCTGAGCCAAGACACACGGGGGTGGGCCTAGGCCCTATCCCAAAGGATATGTTAGACTCTGATGACCCCTATGGAAGGCCTCACCCTCCCTGGGGCACAGAAAGGGTATGGGATAGGTAGGGTTTTAGTTGGGAGGGGGCTGGTACGGGAGGAGGGGAGGTAGTGGGAACTGGGATTGACATGTAAAACAATCTTGTTTCTAATTCAAATAAAAAAATAAAGTAAAAAAACTGCATTACAGAGAGCAAGTCCTGTTTATATTGCTTTAGATTCCAGGATTTGATGTTATCTACACTGAAATGTGGTAGGGAGCACGGCATTCAGGGAGCATGGCAGGAATGCATCCTCTGTATGAGCCCTGGTCTTCCCTTCTCTGGAGACTAGAGACAGGACCCTACCTGCCATGCCACGTGATTCCCTTCTTGTGCCTGTTTCTGAACTGGAGGACAGGGATTCTTCTTCAGTTCCACGACCATGTTATCCTAGAAATTTCCATGTGATTCCCTGAACCCCAAGACTTATCTTTCTGTTGAGATGCATGGTTGTCCCTCACGAGCTTGTTTGTGGCTGTTTTGATTTTCTCCTGCTCTATCAAGGGGTAATTCTCTCTGATAGAGAAAACATAAGGAAGAAAGAAAGGGAAACAAGAGGACAGAATAGTTTGCCATCGCTTGGCCATCTGTTCTGTTACAGTATTCCGTCAGTGGGACTCCTAGCAATCAATAGACATCAATGTTAGTTAACTTACGCTGAACAGAAATGGATTTGGGCAGGAAGGCCAGTCGCTCAGCTGCCAATGGAAACACTAGGAAAACAGGCTCAAGGAAGGAACCAAAGCACAACTGAGTTCATGTAAGCTCTTCACCCTAGATACACGGTGGTGACCACTGCAGCAACAGCTCTCACCAGAGTGATCTAGCAACACTCCCTTTTTTGTGTCATCTTCTCTCTTCAGAGATTAAGCAAGGATTGTCATTCACCCACATGTCCCCTCCATTTCCTGCGGGGGCTCAGGTGAGCAAGTGTCTTGAGCTGTCTTGAGATACTGGTGGCAACTCATTAATAGGTAAGTGGATATTTAGTGTAGCTATGGTTTCTAAGCAAACGGAAATCAAGAGGAGTAGATTTAAAAAGATGTGTGTGTCTTGACATTTTATAAATAGTAGTTAATTTGGGATTTAAAAAAATCTATATTTGCTTCTTTTTGTTGTTAAAATCAAGTTTGTAGATTGTAGAAGATGACCGGATCTCTCTGGGAAGGGGAAATTAAAGAGATTTTGTTAGTGCACTGCAGGCTGGTGGGGATGGGGACATGAGTGCTAAGGCTGGAGCAAAGGCAGAGGGGAGAGGACTTACAGAGACTATTGTAAAGGGTGGAGGCATCTGGGGGTCAGGTAAAGACCTGGCTCAAGGGAATCTCCCAGGAATTCAGAAGGATGACCCTAGCTAAGACTCCTAGCAATTGTAGATACATAGCCTGAACTGGCCATCTCCTGTGACCTGGCAAGACTTCAGGTAGAGGGAGTAGGAAACCAACCTAGCCACCTAACCATCAGCCTACAGTGTGTCCTGCTTATGGGATGTGCTGGGGTAAGGGTGTCCTAGGCATTGAGGAAGTGACCAACCAATGACCGGTCTAGCCTAAAACCCATGCCAGGAGAGTAAACCCACCCCGACACTGCTTAGATTTTCTTTTCTCCAACAGAGCCTCAGTGAGAAGTCTGCTTAGGTACCGTTGGTACAAAAGTGATCAAAGGGCACTATGGAACTTTGGTGGCAAGAAATGATAGTTGTGGCTTAACCAGTTTTAGAGAGAGATTAAAAGAGAGATGGGGCAGGCATGGTAACTTATACCTGCAATCCTAGTACTTGGGAGGCCAAAGCAGGAGGATTACTATGAGTTTGAAGTTATATGGTGAGTTCCAGGTCAGTTTGGGCTACATAGTAAGACACTGTCTCAAAGAGAGGGGCTGGGAGAGGAGGGAAGAAGGGTGGGAGAGTGGGAAGGAGGAAGGCAGAGACAGAGAGATAAAAACAACATGATTTGCAAAGCATTTGGAAGCATGAAGCCAAATCTTGGTAAGTATTTCATAGAGAGAAGCAGTCACTTGAGAGCAGCCCACAGAGAAGAGGGAGTAGAGTCCTGTTTTAGCTCATGAAGAACTTAACTCTTTTCCTTACATGCCCGTGTAAATGCCCATGTGGCACCAAAGGCAGGTGTGATGAATATTCATTTCATACCATATTAACTGTTCCAGGTAGGGTGTACAGCTGTCATCAAATAGCTCATCTCACTTTGTGGAGTTAATACTTGGAACTCAGGGACATGGCCATTGTCTACCATGTAGGTCATTGGTCTATCTATCTATCTATCTATCTATCTATCTATCTATCATCTAGCTAATCTATCATCTATCAATCATCTATCTACTCTATCTTCCTATTATCTATTTATCTATCAACTAACTAATCTATCATCTATCTAATCTATCTATCTATCTATCTATCTATCTATCTATCTATCTATCTATCTTCTATTTGTCTTTGAGAGAATTGGACAGATTTCCTAGGTATCAGCCAGAGCATTCTACTCAAACTGGCCTACTTAGACTGTGAAGTATTTGAGTTTCCTTTTTCTTCCTTGCACTGACAGGTGAGTGACTACAATAGCAGAACCTCTAAGTGTTGATGGAAATGAGTAAAATGAACTTTCTTGTCTTGGGTGTATTCCGCATCTGGACTAGGGTGCTGACTCCCCCTCATCCTTGGGAACTGTGAAAGAACAGGGCTAACACTTGGAAGTCATCCTTAGGGAGTTTGTTTCTCTTTGAGCTTCTTGCTAGGCCTTCGTGGAAATGGTATTGGCAAAGCACATAAGGAGAGTGTTACTGGTCTTTTCAATCTATTATCGATCTGAGAACATGAACTTGTCTTAGAGAATTTGAATCATAGAGAGTGGACTGGAGAGATGACTCAATCTATAAAGCATATGTCTTACAAGTACAAGAACTCAAGTGTGATCACAGAACCTCTGTGAGGAGATGGACACAGTGGCATGTGCAGGGGGTACCAGTGAGGAGAGATGGAAGATGGATACAGGCAAATTCTTGGGGACTACCTTGCCAGCGGTCCTGGCTTACTTGTGGAATTCTCAGGCACATAAGGGACCCAGACTCTAACAAAATGTAAGAGACATCTTAGGGCAGCCATCTTGGGTTTTCTTTGACTTCCACATGTGAGCCATGCATGCACACCCCTACCCCACACATGTACCTTCCCTATATGAGATACTCCTTTGAATTGATACCTTTGTCCATGTGAGTGTATACTACTGAGCTCAATGGACACCTGCTCTCTATATGGTCCACCCATTGCTCTGTATTTGTTTGTATGCATTCACACACAAGCTCTGTCCATCCCCATATTAGTTCCAACTTGAATTAGTGTTCAGTTACTATCAACATCAATATTATCCAGAGGGCCGTGGCTCCTAGAGAAAAGTCCACAAGGTACTGTGACCTGGGTAAGTGTTCAGTGTACTGGATGCAGTTAGCTTTTCAGGATTTATGAGCACCTGGCTGGTGCTAAAGTGTTTCTTCTTTTCTCAACTTCCTTGCACTCTGCATAGCAGAGTTTTGTCACCAACACAGACAAGTGGGTGTTGGAACTCTTCTAGATCTGTGTGTTCTAGTTTTGCCATGTGGTGTTGTGTTTCTTGGATTTGGGAATTAGCTGGACAAGGATCCTATCACCTGCATGGGTACCATTAACCCACATAATGCCAAGAAAAGATGTTTTATCCCTTGTGTTATCTTGATTTTAAGAACTTAGTGTTAATATCTTCACTTGTACCAATTTCAGTCATACATTTCACTGGGCATATTTAGAAGTAAATAGTTTAACCATGAGAAGGCAAAGTAAGAATATTTTTAAACAACATCCTCTATCAGAAATACTTAGATCATTTCATGGCTATAACTCCCTTCTTTCTTTACTTCAATTTTTAAATATTATGATTAAAATCTAAAACACAGAAACTCTTTTCAAAAATACAGCAGTAATTTATGAAAATTCTCACATCGGTGTTGAATATTTTGGGGAAAATGTAATAATAAATATGATTGACATATGTCTAAATTTCTTCTTCAGAAAATTCTGGGCTTATAAAGTAAGCCTCTGAGACACAAAAAGTGTCTAAAAGTCATGGCCTGCTAGTGAAATAATCATGTGCACTGCCTTGGGGAAAAGTGTGTGTGTGTGTGTGTGTGTGTGTGTGTGTGTGTGTGTGTGTGTAATAAACTATTTCTATAACTTTCTTTGTTTTTCATTGAGGCTATTGAATAAATAGGAGAGCTACATCTCACTCTTTCTTCTTGCTTCTGCCCCACCTCTGTGAGGGGATGAAGATTGAGACCAGGTGTCATGCATGCCACATACATGCTCTGCCCCTGAGCTACACCGTCAGACCCTATCTCTCTAAATATCACAGTGAATACATTTTCTGTTATCTATAGGTCTCTTATAATAGGGCTGGAAATCTGGTAGAGGAGGGTCTAGTAATGCCTAAAGGAAAACAACAGTCCAAGAGAGCCTAGACAGAATTCCATATAAATATGCCTGGTGGCAGCTACCCATTTTCAGTTCCTGGGCTGAATAATGATGACCTGAATGTTTGAAGAAGGCCTGCAGAACTCTGTGTCTTTTGGAAGGACAAATGTGTTCTTAGAATTGGAGAGGCTGGGAGCAAGGACTTCTTCCCCATGGAGGTCACTATGGTCCACAGACTCTCATGGGTACCAGAGGAATGGGGCTTTCAGGGCCCAGGTTTTATAAAAGACAGAATTTGGAAAAAAAATTATTGAGCAAGAGAACAGTCCCTGATCATCAAAGGTACTATCTCAATTCCAGACTCCTGCTCTGAGGCCTGTAGACATTAACCACCTGATCCACACCCAGGTGTGCATGAGTCTGTAACACCACATGGTGAAGGGGGGACAGCAGAAGGCCTAGCTTATACGCTGGTGCAGATATTCCAATGTCAAACAAGGACAGCCCATATCCACCGGGTGATGGTGACACTAGAAAGACAGAGGCAGGCTTGAGAAGCATGAATCTACCTAGTTCGGTGTCTGACTGGATTTGGGGTATTGTTAGAAGGATCAATAATCATTTTGTCAGGAAAATTCATGGAGCCACATACTGTGAGGCGAACCAGTCAGGGAAATTTTGTCTTCTGTGGTTGGCGACTTTCCCCAAATGCCCCAATGAATCACAGGCATTCCTTCAGGAGGTTCATGTGGGCATGAGATGGTTGAGACTCTAAGATCCTAAGTATAGACCCATGATAGCTAAAGAGTCATTTCTTCTAATGGATGGAGCCTTATTGAGGAGTGAGAGAATTCATCTCCCAGCCCTTCTCTTAGCAACAAAACCCAAGGCTGCAGCCAATGGGCATCTTTTTATTAGATACATACAACTGACAAAAATAATCATCATGTGTGACCTTTGATATCACACCTCTTTGTCAAAGTCTTGAGCATATCAGTGGGGTGTTTCTTTTTGTAGTGTCATGAGCTGGATAGGCATAATTTCCCAGTACGACATAAAAAGAATAAATTCTTTAAATTGGATAATAAATTGGATTTTTGTCCATTTGGAGAGGGTAGGTCAAGGTTAGTGCTCTGAGTGTGTTAGACTGTATACATAAATATCACTTATGTGCCACTTACATTAACTTTTGCTGAGGATCCATAACCAGAACTGTGTCCAGCCTCTTATCCATATTCATTGGCTTGATATAAAAGCAAAATGGGAAGGGAGTGTCCATTGGAAAATGCTCTTCCTCTTGACAGCTGGCATCCAAAATGATGTTGCTGTAGTTATTGCCTCAAGGGAAAGCAGATTCAGGTAGGTAGCCCAACTGAGAAGTCCATTCCCATCTCTACACCTCCCACAGTGAGGCCCTGCCTGAAACCCTTGCCTTACATAGGTTGGAAAGAAGCTGTAGTTGGTCAACGATGCATACAAATCACAGAACAATGGAAGATAAATTCCACCTTTTAGGAAGGAATATTTTTTGTAGATATCCTCTTCCAGTGGTGGTCTAGGTCACATAAAATATAGAGTGAATATTTTCACATAGTTCAGTCTGTCTTCACTGATAGAGGCAGCATGGTACGAATGCATTAGGGGAGGTGTGAGAATCAGTCAGTGTGTATTACCCAGTGGCCCCAGCCCTCCAACAAGAACACTTACTGTCCTGGGTAGTCCTCACTAGTTCTTTTCATTAGTTCCCTATACTTTTATTGGTGTGTCCTCCAAACTATGTTTGAGAAAGTGAGCAACTGAATGAATGAATAAAATTCTGAACCAATGAAAGATTATCTGAGGGCAATATAGATTTGAACTGGAAAATTGGTTATGGGAGGAGAAAATGATTTAAAGTGTGTTAGGTAATAATGATGACTTGAAATTGGACCTGACTAGCAAGTTCGTCCTTCCTTCCTTCCTTCCTTCCTTCCTTCCTTCCTTCCTTCCTTCCTTCCTTCCTTCCTTCATTTCTTCTCTCTGTTTCTCCTTCCTTCCTTCCTTGCTTCCTTCTTTCTGTCTCTCTTTCTTTCTAAATGCATCTTGTGTCTGAAGGGCTTGGGGAACAGAGAGATTTAATGATTTATTCAAGGTCTGGGCTGTGGCTCAGTGGTGGAGTGTTTCCTTGGCAAGTGCTAGGCCCTGTGTGCTCCATCTCAACATGGTATATAGAAAGCAAGGAAGGAAGGGAGAGAGAGAGTGAGAGGGGGGGAGAGGGAGAGGGAGAATGAATATTTTGCTCAGAATCATTCAACTGGTAAGTTAAGTTACAGTGCAGAGATTCAGACCCCGGATCTGGCTTCTCAGCCCAGGCTTTCAAAATGGACCTGGCACAGTTTTTTTTTTTTTTTTCCATATAGTGGAGGGTTCCTAAATTGTGGGAACAGAGAGGGATTGGTAGTTTTCAGTTTTGAGCAGTTGGTGTGGGGGGTGGCACAGATGGGGAAGACATGGGCTTGGCACCTCACGATATGGTAGTTCACACCCGGACTATTTCAGTTGTGAGGCCTGCCCATGGATTTTGGCTGCTAGGAACTTATGGTTAAATTTGACCCTGCTGGTCACGTACATTGGATCTACTCTGTAAATCATGCTTGTCAACTGTCTCCAAGGCATATAGTAGCTTCACAATTAAAACAATTCTGTGCTGTAAAAAATGGACTCAGATTTTACTATTAACCCAAGAATATGATTCTGATAATAAATACACTTTGGAGGAAGGACTCACAATGCATTGTGTATTATCTGTAGTGTTTAGTCTTCCATTACTATCATATACAGCTCAGGATAAAAAGGAAAAAACAGCACTCGGGAGTCAGAGGTAGGTGGATCTCTGTGAATTCGAGGCTAGACTGTTCTACAGAGCAAGTTCAGGATAGGCTCCAGAGCTACACAGAGACCCTGCCTCAGAAAAAAAAAAAAAAAGAAAGAAAGAAAAGGTGTTACTATTTGCTAGAGTTTCATGTTATCATTCTAATGTAAAGTTCCCATAGCTACTGTATAAATAATTGTTTTGTGCACTTACGTAGCAGCCGGTGACAGTGGAAGAACTTTTAATGCTTGCTTCTTCCTATACCTGTCTCTCTGCACCCTCCCTTTCCTTCCCTCTTTCTTGAGAACCAGGCTTGCTATGTATCCTTGGCTGGCCTAGAACTCATTATGTAGCCCTTCTGTCCCTAACTGGAGGTCTCCTGTCTCAGCTTCCCTAGTACTGAGGTCATAACTTTGTGCTGCCATTCCTAGATAATCCCTATTTCTCTATAAAGGAGAAGTGAGAACAATAAAGAGTTTGGTTTTCTTAATGAATTCATTATTCACAGTAGAATGAAAAATAGCCTCAAATATTTTCCAATGGTCATTTTCAATTTTGCTTTGTTTTTGGCCTCTGGAAACATCTCTTGGCATTTTCTTTTGCATCGAGTGCTTTTGTACACCTCCCTCCCACATAAACATACATATGCAATGTGCTCACGTGCTCATAATTCCATAACACCCAAACCTATATGACATTAGGAAGTTTTTCACTTCAGATGAACTTGCCACTTATGTGCTTCTGTTTCTGACAATGCCTACAGGGTTCTAATGGATGGGCTGGCCTGTAAATCGTATCCTAAGGAAACTAAAGTGAGTTAGGTCAATGCCAGACATGTCACAGAATTTGATGACTCCAGGCCTCTCGTCTTTTCCAGATGCCCTTACATGTCTCCCTTTGAGAGTCTCTGAAGATGAAGGTTTTCTGTCCTACTAAGTCCCACGGCCACTTCAGCCCCAAAGACTTATATTAATAATTAATTAATTAATTAATTACTGGCTAGCTCTCTCTTAAATATTTAACCCGTTTCTATTAATCTTTTGTTGCCATTAGGCTGTGGCCTACTGGTAATCCAGCATGTTACTTCTTCAACAGCATGGCGACTCTACTCTGGCGGTTTACCTCTGCTTTCCTCCTTCCTCTCTTAACACTGCCTATCTTCCTGCCTGGCTATTCTGGCTATTGGCTAAACAGAGTTTTATTCATCAACCAATAAGAGAAATTATATATATATATATATATAATATATATATATATATATATATATATCCCCATCAAGTCTCCAGGGACCTACCAACCTCCCAAGCTCACCCACTTTCCAACAATAATTCCTAGCATTAAATATATAAGCCAAAGAAAACAAACCCTGTTAATATTTAAAAACAATGTACCATATATATACATATATATATCAATAAATACTGATCATTTATTAATTTATATGTAAAATTAGGTAAGATATCTGTAACTTTCTAGATTAGAAAAATAAGACAGATGTGGTGGCTGGGGAGATGGCTGAGGAGTGAAGAGAACTTCTGTTTTTCCAGAGGACCTGAATTCAGTTCCCAGTACTCATGACAGGTGGCTCACAACTATCTGTCACTCCAGTTCCAGGGATCCACTACCTTCTGCTGGTTTCCAAAGGCACCAGCACAGATATGGCATGCATTTATAAACACACATAAATAAAGAAAACTTAAAAAAAAACACATGGTGCCAAATGAAGCTTGTAGGTTTGCAGATGCATTCCTGATGTCCAAAATGCCAAGTCACCGGCTCTTGGACAGATGTTGTGTACTCCAGCTGGTCCTTCAAGGCAGTGGAAAGAATCAATGCAACCTACACCAAGACACAGGGCACATCTGTCATATGTCTATCTGTCCCTTTGAGGGCAAGTTTAATTTTACTCTCAATGTGATTTGGATATTGCTATGTGAGTCTTGTTAAAATATGTAAATAGGACATTTGCTAAACTGTCTTTATTTAGTGTTCTCTTAAGTGATCATAAAATTTTAATGACTATTATTACTGATACTCTAATAAGTACTTCAATGAATTTTCTGGTGGTTAAATATAATTTGTATCTGACTCTAGAATCTCAATATGGGAATTTTAATATTGAAGCATTACCGTAAAATATTCACGCCATCAGCCTTCCATATTGCAAAACCGTAGAATAAATGCATGTTGATTTGAACTTAAATCTTTCTGACACTCACTGGTTTGGGTGTCATGAAATCTTGTAATGCATTAGCCATTCCGCCAAGGGAAAGTAGCTTGCATTTTTAGAGCACTTACAAATTGATGTTAAAATTCTTCTGCCCCCAACCCATGCAGGCCCTCACTCTCACAACCTAATTTTGGACACATCCATGGATTATTTCCACAGGCAGATAACTGTAGCCTTTCAGAAGCAAGTGCTTAGTGGAGCTAGGCCAGGAGATTGGCATTCTTCTTATCAGACTTCTATTGTTGGACATAAGGGCCACAGATAGAGATCATTCATTGCCGGATGTTGAAATGCTTTGGGTCCTTTTGAACTCTACTGTGGGATACTTGTCTTCCTTTCAAAAGTCCCTACCTCAGTGGTTTTGTTTGTTTTAAGGAGGACCAGCCTTTAGTAGGAAATGGTCCCTCTCTTATGTTAAAGATTAGCAGGGGGCTAAAGGAGTCCTTGCTGGCGTATGTGTGCTGCTATATGAATAGGCATTGGGCAAGGGGCAGGTTTTTAACAGTGACACTGCTTGGGTGTTACATTACGAGTCATGAAACCTTTTTTAAAATGCTTTATAAACAGTGGTAGCTATTTCTAGCCTTCAGTTACCATCTTTTAGGGGCACTTTCATGTGGCCTTTGGTTAACAGAAGCCATGCATGGCATGTGGGTTGTTTTGAGCTTGTCGTCAAGTGGGAGTGGATGACCATTGGCTGGGTAATATAATGTACTGGGTGACCATTGGCTGGCTGATGTAATGTAGTGGATGACCATTGGCTGGATGATATAATGTACTGGGTGACTATTATTGGCTGGCTGATGTAACGTAGTGAATGACCATTGGCTGGCTGATGTAATGATGTAGTGAATGACCATTGGCTGGCTGATGTAATGATGTAGTGAATGACAATTGGCTGGCTGATGTAATGATGTAGTGAATGACCATTGGCTGGCTGATGTAACGTAGTGAATGACCATTGGCTGGCTGATGTAATGTAGTGTGATGAAGCCTTTAGGTAAGGGAAACTAAGAGGCAATTGGCATCAGAGAGCAGATACTGGAGACATGGAGCAGATGAAGATCGGCTGAGTTTTTATTATGAAAATGTCACCCGATGGCTGCACAGGTTTTGCTTGAGATCTCCGCCTACGCTGAGCAACTTATGTGCTGTCAAAAAAAGAAAAAGGAGGAAGAGGACTGAGGTGATGAGATTCCTATGGGAAAGAACCGGTGTTACCTTTAGCAGGGGATCTTTGGGGACCATTTATTCTTATCCTGGAGGAAGAGGGAAGATCTTAAAGTTAATAATATTGCTTCTACTTCACTCTTTCCTCCTCTGGTGCTCCCAGGCAAAGGTGAAAGCCAGCCCTGTGTCCCCTGTGCCCAATAGAGATGCTATGTGAAAAGCAGGAAGGGATTTAAAGATAAGAGATAAGAGAGGGAGGGGTGTGGAGAGATCAGCTCTGGGGTTTGTGGCAGTGTGTAAGATCACTGAAAGCCTTGACAGAACCTGGAGCCAGACAGGCAAGCCAGTGGCTAGAGTCAGCTACAGCAGAGGCTCCAGATCAACACAGAGTCCCAACTCATCTGCATTTATAGCCCTGCAAAGAGTCAGGTGATGGGTGGAGGAGTGGATAAAGCAGCCACCTCCTGAGTGTCAGAATCTGAATTAGGAGCCTCAGAACTTACCTAAGTCCAGACACAGCAGCCCGTGTGCGTGCGTGCGTGCGTGCGTGCGTGCGTGCGTGCGTGCGTGCGTGCGTGCGTGCGTGCGTGCGTGTGTGTGTGCGTGCGTGTATGTGTGTGTGCGTGTATATGTGTGTGTGTGTGTGATCATAGTGCTTCTACAGTGGGGTGGGAGGCACAGACAGGAGACCCACCCGAGGGCCAGCCACAAATAATCAAGAAACCTTTCTCAAGCAAAAGTGTAAGATGAGGAGCAACACCCATGGTTGTTTTCTGACTGCCACACCTGTACTCAGCATGAGTGTGTTCACACTCACATGTGTAAACACACACACAAACACTCCACACACACACATGCATACACATGCACAGGAACACACATGCACAGGCGTACACACATAACAAAACATGTGAGGAAGTAGAGGGGCGATGCATTTTGGCTCGAGGGTGTTCTGGTGACAGGACAGTCGTCTAACATCTCGGAATGCCCTGGCTCAATGTGCCACCCATCAATGGCTCCCTAGCAGAACATTCACCAAAAAATCCACTCCAGGGATAACAGAAGGTCCTAATCCACCTGCATGGTGATGAGACACCCCAGGGACACACAGGAACAGGATCCAGGGCCCAGTAGCTATTTTCTGTGACTGCAGCAGTTGTGACATATTCTGAAAATACAGAATTCTGACCACAGACCCAGAGCCAGCTAAAAGCTCTAGGTAGAATTAGCACATGCTTGATCCCGCTAGTAAGTTCGGAGAGAAGTGGGGCCTTCAGAAGACAAGGTCTGCAAGAGGCTTTCCGGACACTGTTCCTTTTTCCCTATGAGTAACAGTAACAGCAAACATTGCGTCCAAGAGAGCTGGAAAGATCTGTTACAGTGAGGGTGGATCGGTGGTGATCAAATGACCGTGTGCCAACACAGTCATTTCCATCTAAGCTGGGTCCTCTCAGATGCTATGGACTGGGTGATACCTTGTGGCCCACTGAATTTTAGGGTGATTAATCAAGTAGGAGGTATTTCAAAATATCCCTCATAAACCCTAATGTTGCTCGTAAGCCTGCCCCCTTAGGTGGATCACACAAGGAGCTACAGAGCAGAAAATATTGTGCCCCAAAAGCTTAATGTACAGCTAGCTAGCTGTTTCTTTAGCAGAGTGTATTCAGACAGTCTACCTAGCTTTCATTCTTTGTAAACAAAGTCATTTCACAAATATTTCCCCGAAGGTTGGCGTTAACCTGCCTGAAGGTTTGTGGTCAACAAAAGTCTTTGGGGACAGATCTTTAGTCTTTTTGAAGTACAAAGTCATTGCCTGTTCTGAAGTGTGACAGGCTTGTCACCCCAGACAGGTCTGAATGGAGTGAAAGTCTGAAAGAATCAGCTTTCCAGCCATCCTAGTGGTTAGAAAATATTAGATAGTTTCCTTAATCCACCTCTCGGCTCCCCAGTCTTCTCCCCCACTAATCCGCCTTTTGTCATCGGGGGATTAGACAATTAAAGCACATGGAAGGGGCCTTCCTGTATCTGGGCTGTGGGCTCTATCATGCATCCCTCAGTTATTTCCTGGAGTCAGTATTTTTTTTAAACCCTCACAAGGATGTCAACTTGAGTAAGTTAAGACACCCTGCTCCCTGGGCTGTTTACGCTTCGGTGCCTTCTTAAAGGCCCCGGCTAAACAGAAAATGCGGTATAAATATGTTTGATGAGTCATTTAAGGGTTCAGCCAAGAGACATTACAATTCACTCTTGAGTCCATTTTTAGAACTAACTCTTCCAAGACTCCTCTCTGCAGGAACACTTCCCCAGCGAGAACTGACAAGGCAGCATGCCTCACTTTATTGTGATACTGACACTTAAACAATAAAATAAAGCCACTTAAAACAAACAGTAACGCTTTAAGTGTCTGGGCTGTCAAGATATCAAATTATATAACTTGGAAAAATCAGAATTCATTGTTAATGGTATGCACTTAACACAAAGGGTCGTGGAGGACTCTGCCGGTACACATTCAGTTTCCGTGTTGGAGCACGCAGGCTGTATTCCTTTAGATAGGATTGACTATATTCCCTTAAATGGACCTGACTGTAGCACAATCACTGTATTCAAATGTCAAAAGAAAAAAAAAGGAGAGAGAGAGAAAGAGGATGTCACAGAGGGTCACAAATTATGTTGGATTTTGACAGATTGTAGCCTTGCTGTACAAGAGCGGTAACATCTCATTTGTCACTGCTTGATCTGTAAGTGTGAGAAGGGGAGAGGAAGGCCCTCCATCTCCGACACAATTTAATCGCTCTGAGGCGGACAGTGGTGGTGGAGCCAAGCCACCTGCATGCACACCACACCGCTGCTGTGTTTTAACTTAATCCTTACTCAGCTGGGTGACAATGTGCACCCTTTGTGAAAGGTGTGTTTCTGTAAAGCCTGGGTTTGGGGTTTGGGGACAAGGGATGGTCCCTTCAGTGCAGCCTGAAAAACAAGGCACTAGGATGATATTCAGGGAGGGCAAATCGTGAAATCGTAAAGCCAGTGGAGGGAAACCTGCTAGAGGTAAAAAGTCAGTCATGCAATCCAAGCTTCAAGCATAGTCCAGAGCCACTCAGAAAGTGAAGCTGCTTCCCCGTTCATACCTGGTCATCTTTCAGACACATTTGTTGTTGTTGTTGATATTGCTTGAAGAAAAGCAATAGTAGAGAAAGCTAGAGGGCTTCCCAGGATCCTGTCCCTGGGAAGAGTTTTAAGACGCCACTGGCAGTGCTCAACATCAGAGATGGACTCTGGAGATGGCTAAAGACGAGGCAAACAGCAAGGTGATTGTGTTGACTCTGGTGGGTGTTGAAGGGTGCACTTTCGACTCCATCAAATGATGAACTAACCAACAGGCCAGGCTTTGCATCACAGTACCTAGGAGCCTATGTGGAGTCCTGCAGAAAAACATGTTAACGGTCTTTCCACACCCTTTTGCTATCTCTCAGCTAGAATGTCAAATAATATGTTTAATGAATAAAAAAGAGGCAACTTCATAGCAACTCAAATAAATTGGGTTATGAAGAACTGTTAAAATTGTCTTTTTTTCCAGGTTGGATAGAGCATTTCTGTAATGTCAGAACTCTGAAGGCTAAGATAGGACGATCTCAAGTTTTCTACCTGTCTGGGCTACCTAATAATAGTTTGTCTCAAAAAACCAAAGCAGGGGCTGTGGAGATGGCTCAGCCTGTAATGTGCTTGGCACACATGAAGACCTGAGTTTTATCCCCAGAACCCATGTGAAAAATCTGATGTAATGAATGGCATAAACATTTGGAATCCTAGCTCTGAGGAGGCAGAAGCAGGGCCACTGAGGCTCTCTGATCAGTCATCCTCGCAGAACTGCAGAGCCCCAGATCTCAGGGAAAGGCCCCACCTGAGAAATGAAGGTGGATTACATTTTACATTTGATGAACAATACCTGAGGTTTACTGCTGGCCTCCACATACACAGGTACACACTTGCATGATCACTCTTACACACAAGAACACACACACACACACACACACACACACACACACACACAGAGAGAGAGAGAGAGAGAGAGAGAGAGAGAGAGAGAGAGAGAGAGAGAGAGAGAGAGAGGGAAAAAGCCAGGGGAGAGGGTGAGAAATCGATAATCAACATGCATCAATTAATCAACCAACGACATAGAATTAAACCAACCCAAATCAACCAACTAAATAACTGCAACAGGAACCTCACACATTCCATGTTCTGAAGCTTCTCACTTAATGACTTTTGCCACAGAGTTGAAAGCAGTAAGACAGGGTTTCCCATACTCAGTATGAACACTTTTGTGTTTATGAGATGCTGCCATGACAGCAACATGTGACAATTGTTTTATTCAGAAAATTTCTGGTTTTCAAATGAACAGTCAAAAGATTTCTTAAGAAGGGTCCATTTCAGGAAAAGTCCCCAAGAGCAATTCAGAACTTTCCAAAAGACTTTCCCTAGTCTTCATGGAATATCTCCCAAAACCAAAGAAAACTTTCTCTGGAAGTCCTTTGAGATTCCATGGAAACCAGAGAGAGTTTTCAGTGCAGTTGGCAAAAGCAGAAAATAACGTTGCTGTTCGTGACTCTGATATCACGGACAGAGGGCGAGGACCCCCGAGGTCCAGGTGAGTTATCCTGCTTCTCCCGGCCTGTGTGTTTACGTGACTCTCACCGCCCGTAATTCTTCTAAGTATTATTCATGGAAGAAGCATAAATGTGTCTCCTCAGCAACATTAAGTTATCCCACCATATTGCTGCAGGCTCCATGGTAAACACTGCCAGGCTTGTGAGGTAAACAAGGCCCTGGGGACAGTTTGGAGGAGCTTGGATATGTATAATGGGGTTTTGAGGCATCTAACATGATGTGGTTTGGACCCTGAGTAAAGAGGGAGAGAAGGTGGCGACGGCACTTCCTGCCTCAGGAAACTAAGCTGTGCTGTGTGCTTGGGCCTAGCACAGAGAGGTAATAAGGAACGCAAGAAAGAAGAGGGGCATAGCAGAAAGAGGGGTGCACTATGAAGGGCATTTTGGATACGTACAGATGTTTTAAAGTGATGGAGGGTTACCACCAAGCTCAGTTAGGTCTTTACTGTTACCCAAGGTGTGTGGTCACCCACTTAGCTGTGGCCCACAGAACTAAAGGGTTCTTTACTAGCCTAAGCCTGCTCATCTGCCCTTCCCTTCCTTCCCCTCCTTTCCCCTGTCTCTGCTCTCCCCTCCCTCCCTCCCCTTTCCTTCTTCCCTTTCATCTCTCCTCAACTCTTTATTTCCAAGAGCCTTGTCAAAAATTATCTATTATTGTTATTATTGTTGTTATTATTGTGTGATGCGAAAGGCAAGGGATACTGGCATTCCCTGGCATGCATTTAGGGGTCAGAGGGAAACGGGAGAGTCAGTTCTCTCCTTCTGCCTTTCTGTGGCCTCCAGGATTGAACTCAGGTCATTAGCCTTGAGTGAAAAGCACTTCTATGCCCCCAGCCATCTCTCTGGCCCAATAAGAAGCGTTGAGAACATAATGCATGAGGAAACTGCCTTTCATTTTCTTCTACCTGTTCCTAGCTCATCTGAATTCATCTCTCTCTGTTTCCCCCCTCATCACTAATGTCGTCCAGCCCCCTTACCTTCCTCAGCTAAGCTGCTGCAATGATCCCACGGACATGAAGTTCCCACCTGTGTCTGCAAAACATCCAAAAATGTCCAGCCTCACCAGTTGGCATGAAAAAAAACCAGTCTCATGTTGAACCTTGATTTTCTTTGTCTTCTCTGTGGGGCATTGGCTTTGGCTGTCTTGACCACTTATAGCCTGGTTTTCATGCTCTTATATATTTGCTTTTCATGCTCTCAATCAAAATGTCTTCCTCATTTCCTTCTTTGCATGGTGGATTGTAGCATGTCTAGAAAAAAAAATGACTTCAATCGTAAGAGTCTTTGGGCCAGCTCAGTTGCTTCTCACTCTGTGTGTCTTGCGTGCCTCTAACCTATCACAAAGCATATTTGAGTTTAAGTCCCCCTGTGGATTCCCCAGCAGGGAGGACAGACCATAGGCTTGCTCTGTGTCTGACCTCCTCTCCTCTGTATCTTGAAATCCAACACAATGTTGACACCCAGAGTATCTCTCTCAGCAACATTGATGATTAGGTCATTGTACCACATATTCCAGGAGACATTTTCTGGGGGCTTTCTTGGATTTCACATATATGTACACACAAGAGTGCATATGTGTGTCTCTCTGTGTTATATTTGTCATAAACTTTTCTAATGTGGGAAATTACCAATACGGAGGCAGGTAAAAATACAAGGGAATTTAATAGGGAAAAGCCTTACTTACAGAGTGACCTAGCCAGCCGGTGGGACAGCGGTAAGTACAGCAAGTGGAAGATGAAAGCGAAAGCAGGGTGCTGCGTGAGCATCCCTCACTCTACCTCACCCTGACCACACCCTCGTAGGCGTGGCTACAGCATGCTCTACACTTTTCATCTACATACATGTCTACAGAATTCTTTGTATCTAGTGCCTCTGCTGAGCTGTGTTCACATCATTTGAGTTGTTTCTTCTGCCACCTCAAGAGAGTCTGGCCTGGCTGGGAAGGAAACACAGGATAGGCAGAGAAATGATGACTGGACTTCCCATGTCTTCCCAGGACTTGCTATTTAGCAAAAACCATCCCAGATGTCCTTGGTCATCTTGATTATTTCCCTCAGAGGTGATGTGATGCCTGAAACCACTTGAGGCTAAGTGGTTTCACTTAGACTTGGGCACCTTCTTTACTCTGAGTGTGTTTCCTTTGCTAACTTCTTTGTGGAGTTACTGCTCAGGTTAATACATGGAAGATACTGCTTAGCGTAAGACAAGTGCTCAATGTCAACTCTAAGGAACACACATACATCATAAGTACATTTAATATCACTTTTCTTTCCACATGTTCTTATGGACAAGGAAATTGATGCTATTTGGGTTGTCTTCCCCAACACAGCGGGGCTGCTGCTGATCATCAGTGCTTTAGCCCCTAGAAGCTAAGGCACACTTCCTCTTTGCAAATCAGAGGCTGTTGAAAGATAGATGTCTTACCTTGTGCAGCCTCAGTAGGTTGGGGGTGGCTGGGAGGAATGCTTCCTTACTCTTCAAAGGTTTCTGTCTGTAAGGTTCATCAGTTTAACTTATTACAGAGATGAGGAAATTAGTCCTGGATACAGCTGGCTGCTGGGAGATCCCAAACCCATTTTTCTCAAGTCAGTGTCCTCCTGCTAACAGTAGTAATTCCACTTTGGGAAATGGGAGCATCTTGTGGAATAATTTTGAACCCGGAGACCAAAGAAAGTATGGTGTACCTTGCACAAGGGTGCAGGCTTCACTCTCATGTTCTTAAACACCATGGGTCTATTTCAATGACTTGTGCTTCTGTTGCTTAAGATGTGACCTCTGATTTGAAAGCCGACCTGCTGTCCTACACAGTGCTCCCTACCAAATACTGCATGGGAGACAATCGGGGGCTGGGCCCTTCTGCAGCGGTGAACTTCACGTTTGTGGAAAGGTACAGTAAGCCATCATGAATTAAGTATGGAAAAGAACTTTTAAGTAAGACTGAAACATGCAAGACACAAGGTGACAGCCGCCACCAGATAGAATCGCAGGCCAAGATTCCCTGTGACAGAGTGAACTTTGTCAGAGTTTGACAACAAATGCCATCATATACACCGTGTACACCTGCAATACTAACACATCGACATCGAGGCGGCTTTTTATCATTTTTGCATCTACTTAATCATGTTAGAATATTTTAAGAGAGGAAGCAGGCTATGTGGAACATAGTTTTTAGTAAAGATTATTTAGTTAATCAGAAAGTACTCTATTTTACTGGCTCTTATTTAAGTTGCTAAGGATCCCACTTCACATCCTTCACTAAGCAGGTCTTGTTCAAACCATAAACTCAGCTACTGCTTTTCTTACTTCTTGGAAGAACTGAGGCTGAGCTCCCTCTCAACCCTAAACACACATTTTCCATGTATTTACGACTACAAAGTAGCTTCCATTCTGTTAAGCACAACAGGAAAGATGGAACAAAATTCCAAGTCAGTAGCTAGGAAAGGACCTCACGTATCCAAGACTCCTGCACCGTGCAGAGGCCACTTGGGCGGTGAGCTGTATGTTTTCACAGGGCACACGTCCTCCCCTGAATTATTCTGGATACACTAACCTGAGAGGTGTTTTGTGGACTAGAGGGATGTGGTGAAGCTGCTTTTCTAACAAGATGCAATCTGATTGCTTCATTAGGTTTTAATAATATGCTTGGTGATTTCTGCCTCTTTTAAATGAGCTCAGGTCCCTGAGAACCATCAGGCCGGGGGACTGTATCAGTGCCTCTGGCCTGAGAGACAGGGTTAGCTGACATCTGCAGCACATCAGCAGTCCAGCCCAAAATAGAACAGTGGTGTCTGCGTCCAGTGCTTGGACACTGGTTTCCCCACCTGCACAGAAAAGCCCAGTGACACTGTCCCCCTCATCTTTCTTGTTGCTATCAGTAGAAGATCCAAGGATGATAAGCTTTTGATTTGGCAAAAGTATGATTCCTTAAGAAGGACTTAGGATGTCTAAAAATACCCCTCTCGAAATCGTGATCACTACAGAAAAAAGGCTGCAATGAATTTATAATTTCAGTGCCTAGATGAAAAGCCAAGCTGCTGTGCATACATGAAATACCCGTTGTTTCAGGAGAATATCTTCAGAAGCCATAGTCGTGGAAAAAGCAATAAAGGATAATATTTAAGTTGATAAAAGATGCAAACATGGCTTTATTGGGTTTCCAAATTCAAATTAAAAGAATAAATATCTCATCAGTGACACTAATTAAAGATTGGTCAAAGATTTGTCTGTGTCTCCTACGGCACATGCCAATCAGAGCCGATAAAGAGAAGTAACATTTATTGGACTTCAGCTATTCACAGAAATGATTATCGTGGACTCCAATTTTCTGAGGGATGCTCATTGGATTCTAACCTGGCATTCAGGTGACGTGAGAACTCTGTGCAACCATGCTAGACTGTTGCCTCCACATAGTGGAGTTACTTTCAGAGATTTCATTGTAGAAACTTCTGTCTTTTGTTTTCACTTGGCTTTGTGTGATGTTGTGACACCATTGTTGTTTCTTTCTTTCTTCCTTTCTAAAAAAAAGCCATTTAAAAATAGAATAAAATTTTGTTTCATCTTTATTTTACAATTATTCTTTGGATGCCTGCTTGATTCCTAACAAGAGACAGGGGAAACAGAATGGGTGATGATTCAGATTAGGGGTGGGTGAAGTGGGGAGGGCTCTCAGAGGAGTGGGGGGAGGGGATACTGTAATCAGAATATATTATATGAATAGAATCTATCTAGAAAAATTGAAAAAAAATGAATGAAACGAGCAAGGTGGTCCACATGTTATGGTTACATATTTTTCCATTGTAAGTATTCAGCCATCTCATCAGAGGTAAAATTCTGAAGAGATGGTTGGTGTAAAAGCAGCAACCATCAAAATATAAACTAATAATATGAAGCTGAAGCCACTACCCTGGGTCCTCCAGTGGCTCTAATGAGAGCTTATGTCCCAGGGTCGAAGAATTAGACTTGGCTGCATATGCATATAGCCCATATATGACATCTCTCCATCCAGTTTCATTCTTTAGGTTTTAAAGTTGTAAATTGCCACACTGTTGCCCACTGGGTCCACTTCCCTGAGCCTGATGTGGTAGATTTCATGTAAAAATTTTACCTGTAAACATACTTTGTGAATTAGACCAATGTCCATGTGTACATAATAAATGCGAAGAAGCGACACAGAGATCACCCTGGCTAAGCGTGTGCTGCTGGAAGCCTTAGTGGGCAGCTTGTTTGACATCCAACTCAAACTGTTTTTCTCAAGGCCAGGGTAATGCAGGGATGTGGTCAACACGCAGGACTGGGCGTGGTCAGCTGGGGAGAAAGGGCACTTTCAGCCTCGGAGGTAGCATGCTTTCATTAATGATGAAGCCCTGTGCAGTTTCTAAGGGCAACAGAACCTTTATGGACTCAGTCACTGATAATGCAGAAGGCGTTCTCTGTGAATAGCGTCTGGCCAAGATTCTACAAAGACATACAGAGACGGTCAGGAAAGTACTTGCCCAACCAGCACGAGGACCCATAGAGCCCACATTTTAAAAGGAGACAATGGCTGGAGAGATGGCTCAGCAGGTAAGAGCTCTTTCTGCTCCCATAGAGGAGCCAAGGTTCAGTTCCCAGCACACAGGTGGCAGTTCACAACAGTCACAACTCTAGTGCCAGGGGATCTGATGCTCTCTTTGGCTTCTGTGGGCACCAGGTATGTATGTAAATGGTACACATACACACATGCATAAAAAAAACACTCATGTACATTAAAAAAATGATATGGTGGTGTTTGCCTGTAATCCCAGGGCTGCAGAGGCAGAGGCAGAGGCTCCTTAGGGCTTCCATTCAAACAGCCTAGTCAATGATGTAAGTTCTAGACTCAGTGAGAGATCTTATGTGAAAAAATAAAAATGCATGAGACTGAGGAGTCACACCCAACACTGACCCCAGGCCTCTACAGGATCATGCTCATACGTGTACATACACCCCCCACACCCACACACATGAGCACACACACACACACACACACACACAAACACACACGCACACACACACTCACAAACATACACGCATGCACACACACACTCTCAAACACACAAAAAAGCTACAGACTGATCTTGAGTATCTCATGAAGAATTACTTTTTCTGTTGGAGACGTGAAAAGGTTGAGGGCTTTCTGACACCTCCCTCCACCTCAACAGTATGTAGATACATGTCTATCTGAAGCCATTTTTGCTAGCAGACACATGAAACAATGAAGTTAAAATAACTCTCAGCTTGACCCCAGCATGCACCTGTCACTCTGTCTGTTTTTGCATGTACTCCTTACATACCCGGCACATTGGAATTTACATTTAAATTTCAAATGAGTTAAATACACCGTTGCTTTCAAATCCATGACTGGTTTTTGTTCCTCTCATGTTATATTAATATTAATACCACGGAGCCTTCCATACCCTTGCATTCCTTGCTGGCTATCTAATAATTGGGTTGGGGGAGACTACTCGGGGGTCATCTTAGTTTGGCTTTATCTCTGCAAGGGAAAGAGTGGCCAACCATAAAAAGGAGAAATGGCCATAAAACGGTGACAAAAAATTGAAAAGAAGATTGAATCTCTGGCCAATTTGAAACATATCCCAGGGAATCCATAGAGAAAAAGATAAAGTGTGTCTGAGAGTGTGTTAACTAAACAGGTTACACACAGCGAGAGTAAATGGAGTTAGCCCATTGTCCAAGTTTAATTTCCTATTAGTCCCTGGCGTTTACTACCATGTCTGAGTTGGGGCATCTGTAAATTCAGTTAAATACAGTGCATTGTCTAAACACATCACAGCTCCAATCAGTCACCCCAGGTGCTGATAAGAAACCCCTTGTATTATTGAATCTACAATGGGGAGGCCCTGCAGGCACCAAGATAAGGGACAGGTATTTCCTGGCTTTTTTTTTTTTTTTTTTTTTTTTTTTGCAAAGGAGGGTAGTGGTTGGCACTGCCCTTACATCTCTGACAGTTATTACTGTTTTCTAATTTGCTTTGTGAGAGCAATATAATTTCCCCACTGTCTTCCTTTTGGAGGGTGTGTTATGTCTCTCTTCAGTTTTAACTTAAATTCTATGAATCAAAGAGAAGGCAGGGCAGTTGGATATTGTTAGCAAGCAAGACACAAGAAACAAAACCCAGATTTCTTGATATTTTGGAGAAAACCAGGACCTCTTGAGAAAGTTCTCTCTCTCTCTCTCTCTCTCTCTCTCTCTCTCTCTCTTTCTCTCTCTTGCTGGGTTCATGATGATGAAACTCTGTTTTATTTACTTCTCTACTTGACAGTTGCATTGAAATGTTTGCTAAAGGTTCCTGTAAAGATTGATCTTCAGCAGCCAATTATTTTAGCTGTAACAGAAGGTTAGATCCAGACATATCCCCAAGTCTTTCTCACATAGGATTTTTCTGTCCTGTTGGCCTTCCTTATGGCCATTTTAAATCTTGCACAGTTGCATGACACCGATTATTCTATGACTTGGAGAGTCCAGGCACCCATATCTCTCTTTTATGACATCATTGCTATTTTATATTCTAATTTTGTTTTTTGCCAGCAAGGTGTTAGCTCATTCCCAAGAGATTTAGACCTTTCTACAGCTCTCAGAACCACCACTCAGATACTGGCTGATGGCACGGTGTGAAGATCAGGAACTCACATGTTGTGCACTCAGTTTTTAATACGATGATCGATAACTTCTGCAAGCGACCGCATATGTCTTGCTCTGCACCGCTGTGCACGTGCCGATCGCATCACCATCATTTGGTTTTCTGAGTTTGTGTTTCCTCTCCCTCACACAGATGTTTTACTGCAGCTGGCTGGCATTTGTTGAGTAAATCATCGGTTCCCATGCTGGAGCTCTGTTTCCCTGTAACATGGAGTTAAGTGCTGACCAACAGCAGCACTTAAAAAAGAGGGGAGCAGAGAGAGGGAACCTCCCTTATCAGGTTCAAATTTAAGTTGCTTTTCCTGGTTACTTTTCTTCTGTTACTGAGGACTGAACCCTCGGCTAAGCACTTGATAAGCACACGAAACTTGCTAGACTGCACTCCCAGCTCTCTCGGCTACATTATGTTTGCCTGCTTTTTCTTTTATTTTTTTTCTATTTTTTGTGTATATGTATGTTTAAGTATGTGCATATGTATGTGCTTTGGAGTATGTGGGCACACATGTGTGTGTTGTGTGTATACAACTCCAAAAGTCAGCCCTCTGGACTTTCCACCTTTTGAGTCAGGGTTTTCAATTGACCTGGAACTTTGCCACATAGGCCAAGTGAGCTCTTCCCTTGGCTTTCAGGGAGCCTGTCTCCAGCACCCGCCTTGTAGTGCTGGGATGACAGGTATCGTGTACCATTGCACATGAGTTTTAATGTAAATCCAGGGGACTCCATGTTGTTACTTATGCTCGTGCCATCTCCCTGGCATCATTGGACAGGATTGTTTGTTTGTTGTTTTTGTTTGTTTGTTTTTACTGAAACATAGAGGCAAGATTCCCTAAAGTGCAGCATCTCCCACCCACTGTCCACTTGCTAAAAGCCAAAGAAATCTTCAGTCCAGTCAGGCTGGTATTCCAGTAGATCCCAAAGATGTTTCTTCTTCTCACATACACTTCTGTGTGGCAGCTGGTGAGTGATGCTGTTGTCTTTTTAAGGTTGAAAGAGCCAAGAATAAATTTCAGATCTTAGAAAAACAAGGAGGTATTTTAGGTGCTATAAGCCAAGGATAATAATGCTAAGATGGTAGTCCCTGGTGCACTGGGCATCAGCAACAGATTATTGGATCGAGGCAAGTGAGCCAGACAAATCTAATGTCACGAGATACATTTCTCAAAGAAGGTTACCGAAATTAGTGATAAGCTAGGCATCCAGTTATAAAAGGCCTCATAAGCATACAGGGTCTTGAGGAAGCTCCATGTCTCAGTTCCTAGCCCACCTTTCTTTGGAAGAATGCTGCTTGCCTAGGAAGTTCTTTGAGTCATATTTTTGAAATCAGAAGTCAGTTCTGTCCTATGGTAGAGAAATTCTTGAGAAACTTCAGCATGGTCTCTGCAGACCTTTTGCACTTTGTACTGAGAAACGTCCACCATGGGAACACTGAACCTGGTTTCTGTCTTCCAGAGGGGCCTGGTGTTCACAAGGCCCCAGCTCTGGGTCAGGCTGCAAATGAGAAGGCCACCGTGGTACACGGGAAAAGTTTATTAGCACCTGTTACAGATGACCCTCAGCTCTGACATTCTCACCCTGGTTTTACTATTTGAAAAGTACACAGAGATGTGTTTATAAAACCATTGGGGAGCATCTCTTTCACAAATGCCATTTGACTGCTTCACATTAACTCTCCTGGGGGGTCACTGCCAAGTCCCTGAGGCACTGAAAGCCGCACTGGGGACTTTGATTTTCTTGCTGTCACAGGTAGTCATTAGAAGTGTGTGTCAAATCTTTACCATATGTGAAAGCATGAAGAATGTAAGCAGATATATGAAGGCTAGGCCTGTGCAGACAGGTTGTATATTTTAAGTGGACATAGTTAACAGCTGTGTAACCTTGCACCAGTCATTTAGGTACTACTGTTAGTTATTAGTGTATCACCAAGGTTTTATGTTTATTGAAAAGCTTTCTATTCACTTTAAGTATTAAAGGTTTGGAGGGGGCTACATGAAAGAGAGAATTTTATAAAACATGCAGTAGAAAGCTGTGTGGACAACTTGTAATATTCAGTGAGTCATAGAATCAACTAACTCCCTCCCCTCTCCCTCCCCTCCTCTCCCCTCCTCTCCCTCCCCTCTTCTCTCCCCTCCTCTCCTCCCCTCCTCTCCCTCCCCTCCTCTCTCCCCTCCCCTCCCCCCCTCCCCTCCCTCCCCTCCTCTCCCTCTCCTCCTCTCCCTCCTCCCCTCTTCTTTTCTCTCCCTTCACCTCTCCTTCCTCTTTTCTTCCTTCCCTCACACCCGGCCTGCCTTCCTTCCTTCCTTCCTGCCTTCCTTCCTTCCTTCCTTCCTTCCTTCCTCCTACTTTCCTTCTTTTGATATTTTCTCTGTCCCCTTGTAAATCATTGGTATCAATTCTGACTGTTGTGGTGATTATTAAAATAATTACCAGGAAGCTTTTTACAGGAGGACTATCATAGAGTCCTGGGAAGATGAGCCAGTCAAGAGACTGTGATGGCGGGACAGCAATTCACACTAAATGTACACATCTCAACTCACTATTTCTTGCCCAGCATAATTTTTACTGTTTATTTGCCATAAAGAAGCTTTTTTTTTGTCTGTTATAACAAAGCAACTCATAGTGATGAATACCTCCTTAGTCATTGTTTTAAATAATATACCCTCTTGTGTATCCATGGAGTTTTGGCCTAATTCTCTGGGAGATTCCCTCTCTGGCTATTGGGGCCTTCTTGTTTGGACACTGGCCTGAGCTATTGCACATAGTGCCCTCCCTGACAAACCAAGGAAGTTTCTGGAAATCCTTAGAGGGAGCTGCTGGGAGGCTCAGAGTACTGCTGGCTGCCAACTAGATTTTCCTCACATTGAGTGTCTTCCAACTAGCAGCCCATTGTGCAAGCAGAGCCCTGGCTTTCTGCCTGCCAGGTTCCCTGAGCAGCATGGAGGTGGCTGCAAGTTGGGACTGACAGCCTAAAATCCTACCCATCGCAGCATCTCTAACCATCCCCATGCCCCATGCACACAGACAGGGATGGAAAGAGTTTGTTCAGGGCCTCTGGCAGTGCCAAGTCCTACAAAAGAACTGGAAGGAGTGCAGAGGCAGCTTTCCCTTCTTCACAGGCTGAGGTAAGGTGTTTAAGGGAGAAAGGGTAGGGCAGAGGCCAGGTGAAGGACAGAATGCAGCCTACCAGGAAGTTCTTTGCTTTCTGTGACTGGCTTTGAGGCCAGTCATTCTTTGATGGCTTCTTTTCTTTCCATTATCCATTATCTATCCATTCATCCATCAGCCCATCCACCACCCATCCATGCACCCATCCATCCATCTATTTCAGACAGAGTCTCACTATGTAACTCTGGCTGTCCTGGAACTCTACGTGGACCAGACTCAAACTCATAGAGGTCCACTTGCCTCTATCTCCTGAGTGTTGGGATTAAAGGTGTGTGGCACCATATCCAGCTCATTAGCTGCTCTTAATGAATTGACTTGAGTAAGAAATCTGGTCAAAATGAACACCATCCATGCTCCTGAACATCTTTCATAGGACTTGGGATAACAACAGTCAATCTGCAGACCCCAAAGTCAAATTTGTCTCTCTCCCTCTCTCTCTTTGATTTTTGGATTCTGTCATCTTTTTGTTCCTTTATTTTGAATCAGTTTTATATTCATAGCAAAGAAGAATAGAAAGTTCAATAACCTATGCCCTCCCATCATCAACTTCCTCCAAGATAGTACAGTGGCTACAAACAAACGGTCTGTAGAGAGCCATGTGGTTCATGGTAGAGTTCTGTGTGGTGTGGTGCATTGTGGTGGTGCATGCTGGGCTGTTTAAACAGCATACAAGGATGTGTGTCTGTCTCTACAGTCTTTCTCAGAGTGGGTTCACTAACAGCAAAACCTTATCCTCTGCTTTTTCATTCCCATTCACCTGTAAACACTGGATGATAGTGGATTATAAAAAATAATATCAGGGCCAGCTGGATGGCCCAGTGGTTAAATGAGTATGCCAACCATGAATTTGATTCCCACAACTTACTCTTGAAGAAGCCAGTTCCCAAAAGTTGTCCACCACACACACACACACACACACACACACACACACACACACAGGCGCGCGCGCGACAGACACACACATATGCATGACAGACACACACAAACACAACAGGCACACAGGCAAATGTGACAGATACACACACACACAACAGACAGACACACACACAAGTATGACAGATACACACACACAACAGATAGACACACACACATACATACACATGGGGGTGTGGGGGCCCCCCGTTTTCCTTATGAGCTGTTTGCATCTCAGACAACATTGCATCACCTTCTCCCACAGTTTAGGCTTTGTTAACGGGGCCTGTTCCCACCTGCTACTGAGGTGTTCTCCAGCCCTGCCAACTTCCACCAGCAGGAAATGCTCATATTATTTTGGAACACTGATGGCAAGCAAAACCTATGTGAAGTCCTGTGGCATCCCGAGGGCTCTCGGGGTTAAGTCTGCAAAGGGGGCCTTTTTCCTTCCTTTCTTCCCTTTCTCTCTCTCCCCTCAATTCTCCTCCAGGAACTGCAGATAAGCAGCAGGCCTGAGTCAGATCCCATTACCACCACACTCTCTCCATGGTCATCTTTTAATATTTGAAAGGATCATTTGTTAACTGGAAATGGTCAATTTTTTTTCCTTTGGCTTTTGAAATATAATTTTCAATTTTTAATTTGATTCATTTAGATGAAATCATTAATCAGGGTTGAAACTGAGTTAATTTTCTGGAAAATAAATGAGGCTGTTAGAGTGAACATTATTAAGTGGCTCTTTGTAAGAAAAGGCTAATAGCTGGAAATATGGGAGACTTGGCGAATTGTGGAGCTCGGGCAAAGTCGAGAGGATTTTTTTCCTTATTAAGTGAAATAATTCATTTTAAAAATTAAATTGGAGGATTTTCAGCATTAAGCATTATAAACACCCCATTAATTATATCAGAAATGGGTAAATAGTAGTTTTAAAAAATTCCAAGGAAAGTGCAGTTTCTAAGAACATATGCTGTACATCCCCTCCTCTCTCTCTTTCTCTCTCTCTCTCTACATATATACACATACAGATACAACACACGCACACATATATATATATATATATATATATATATATGAACATATATGGATATACAAATATGCATGTATATATTTACATATGCACACATTTTTAGTTTATATATGTGTATATTATATATTATATATATACATACTTGTGTGCATGCACACACACAAACATTAAGTCACAGAGTTCTGTTTCATGTTATAGAACATAGGACACACAATCTCTTGAGATTCCATTATCTTTTGGAAGATCTAATGAACGAGTTTGTGCTTAAATCTACTTGAGCCCTTATGGTTCTTTCCAACTTATTAAAACCTTCACTTGTGAATTTGTTCTGATGTCCAAGCCTGCGATTTTGCCACTTTGCTCTTTGCCTTCACATTTCTGCCTGTAACTCTGTTCACTCAGTACTATTCTCTAGATCTTGAGTCACCCCAGTTCTCACACTCAGGGTCCCGTTTGTCACCTTATTGAGACCCTGGCTGCTCCTTCCTCTCACACTGTTGTCCGAGTTCCTCCTTGATGACTGGTTCCTGTCCTGTAAAAGCTCTGGGTATCTGGATTGTGAGTTCTTGATGCCACACCCTTTCTCTGTACACAGCTGGCATTCAAGTCACTGCTTTCACCCATTGAGGCAGGAAATTATAACAAAGCATTGTAGTTTTATAGAGCATCTTGGGGACACTTCAGGTCCCAGGCCATCTGAACTGGAGTCAGATTGAGCCAAAAAAGAGGAAAGATATTTCACTCATTTTCTGTGCAGTTCAGCATGGCTCTAAATGTTTGGGTTGCTGAGCTACAAGCCCTTCCCATCAAAACAAAAAAGCATATGGACTTGGGCAGACAAATGACCCTCTTAATTCTCCATCTCAGCGAGACTGCAGGACACTCAAGAATCCATCACCATTGTAGTTTATATTTCTTAGGCTGACACGCTGAGGTTTCTGTGTGAGCAATGTTCCTTCTGTGCTTGTCATTGGGAACTGTATGTAAAACTTTCCCCAGTAGTGCAACCAAAGAGACCTGTTTTTTATTTTTTGTAAATGGGTGTTTTGCCCACACATATGTCTATGTACCATGTGCAGACAGTGCCTTGGATGGCCAGAAGAGGGCATTGGATTCCCTGGGTTGTGTGTTACACATGGTCATGAGGCGCCACATAGGTGCTGGGAACTGAACTCAGTTTCTTTGCAAGAGCAACAAGTGCTCTTAATTGATCCAGCCCTAACTAAAGAGATTTTTATTGGCCTTTTTGGCTCTAACTATTTAATTTTAAACTCTTGACAGTTCCTTATTTACAAGGTATTCTGGCGTCCATTGGCATTTTCTTGAGTTATTTGTGTGTCCATGCAGCAGCCACAGTCAGTTCAGATCCCAAAGAATGTGCTTACAGCTTGTTTTGCTGCCAGGAGGAGTCACACCATGGTTCTCTCTTCCCAGTTCCTTGTTTCTAGGGTTCTGAAACAATATAAAGGAATAATTCCATCAAATATTTCCTTCCAGAAGTCCGTGTGTCCCTCTAACACAGCCTTTGTCCTTGATCTTAGTGAAAACACATAGAGAACATGTTTGGGACAGTGTCAGAGCCACAGTGCGCACTACTGTTATTTATTTATTTATGTTGCCTCTCGGTGCTGATGGAGTTTAAGCCCGTGTCTTTGTACACGCTAAACAAGTGGTCTCTTACCTCTAACATCGTTATTAAATTACTATTATTTGCTGTTTTCAAACTTTAGACATGTTAGAAACAGAAAATCCCCTGACTGTTTGGCAGCTGCTCCTGTTACTGCAAACATGACAGATATGCAAAATGTGCTTCCCCACCCCATGCTCACACAAACTGAATTAGTCAACCTATCCCCCTCTGGTGTTCACAAGCAGTTTAACACAAGGGATTGTCTAGCCTTAGTCCTCAGGATGCCATGGCCAGATCAGTTTTAGTCCAAGTCATATTGTAGACAGATGCAAACATATGCCACTGATTGCAAAAAAATTGAATTTAGTGATTCTTTGGACTGGGAAGCCCAAGCTGCAATTCGCTTACTTCAGAATTGACTGCTTTGCGATGGTTCTGCCATCTGTCCCACACATGACATGCTCAGCTCCCACATACATGGAGTGCTAATATTGGCTAGTGCTGCTGGCCTAGGTCTGTAAATGTTTAATGTTCACAAACAGAAATCTGTAAAGAGATAATTAGTGTGGTCTCTCCCCGATACTTACAAATCTTCAAGTATTGTAAAATCAAAGTGAGGCTAGTAGAGGCAACTTGTGGCTCAATTTCAAGCTCCCCCTCCTAGGCAATTTCTCCCAGATCAGTTCCGATCCCCTTTAAGCATCTCTGACTTTGCAGACAGAGCACCACACAGACAGAGCAGCTTGGATGCTGCCCAACTCCCCACACTGTTGTCCACACACACTGAAAGCGTTCACAGGAGCTCATTTGCAGAGAGTAGAGTTGGCAGTCTTATCAGGAGAAGAGAAGAGAGCCCTGAAGATGAAAGCTTGTGAGGTGACAGAAGTCTTTATTACTTTGGGCAGTAATGGGATGCAGGGTACACAGGGCAAAGTGGCGGCTACCTGGACCATTTAGGGAGAACTAGAGCAGTAATCGTGTTTTATGTTGTTTCTCATCTGCCTTTCTCTGTGAGCCAGCTGACCCCAGGGATGAGGCTTGTATTGAATGGAGGCCATTGAAGAGGGCTGAGTTGTGCTCCCCGAGTGCTATGGGAATTGGCTTTGAGGCACCCCAAGTCCAATTCTAGTTTATGAAACGTAAGAGGCAATCCTTGTCTTTTCTCCCACACTGCTAAAAATATCCAACTGGATGCTGGTTTTTATTGCTGGAGTCCCGCCATTTTTTTTTTCTACTCAAGGTAGACGTGTGTTGATAGGGGTGTCACTGATGTTTTTGTGTAATTGTTTCCATAACCCAGCACTATAGACAGTAAAATTGACTCTTGATCTCAAGGGCTTTGAGAGAGTTTGTGCATACAATCAGCATTGTTACAGAGTAGGGGGTTGAAGGCAACAGCCAGGAATGGCTTGCATTTTTCCTAGTTGCGCTTGAATAGACAGTTAATTGGACGCTCTCAGAATTTATTTGTCTCCAGAAATGAAGAGAAGATGCTAAGAGCATAAGAGATATGAGATGTCTGCTACATCTTTCTGAGAAACTGACATTTTCTCCTTTTGACACTTGTTACAGGAGATTTATGGTGTTTAAAGCTCTTTGAGAAAATACTTCCAGAATATAATCTGATCCTACAATCCAGTTCCTTCTTGTTGTCCATATTGCTCAGCACATTCCGTCATGGTGCCAAGTGACCAAGCAAACAAATCCAACTAGTACTGACTATGTGAGGATAGAACCCGAGGTCCCATATCACAGCTTAGTCTATTTTGTCTGAAGGCCCCGTCATTTTTGCTAGCTAACCCAACTCACTCAGATGAGGGGACCAGGTGCTTTTCAGTCTAGAGCATTTGACACTCATTGAAGCCCTTCCAGGTAGTCACAGCAACCTTGAAAAGCACAAGGCATGTTCACTATCATTAAAAGATATTTTAGCATGTGCCATAGAATACTGATTTTAACCACACCCCTTTCGAATGTGGAGAGCCAAACATTTGGCTTTCTGTATTCCACACTTGGGAAATAGACTACCCACTTGCACACAGGTCCTCCTAGGGCCTTCCTTAGAGGGTCTGATGAAATCATCTTCCAGATCTGTGTTCTACTCCCAGAATGAAGGGTTCAGCAGCTGCCTATGGTTATATGACAGATGCTAGAAGGTGACAGGCCCCAAAATACTTTCCCTGCAAAGGTGCTACTGTCACCTAAAGCCCCTCATAAGCCCCTTGCCTGACAGTTCTTGCCTTCATCTGAGCATTTTTTTTTCGGACGGAGTTCTACAGCATCCTAGAAAATTCAGGTGTGCTATGTGTTTGCTCTGTGCCAGGCACCTACCACCACCACCCTTAAAACTTCCAGCACTCACTCTACAGGAAGGGGAGAAGTGATCCAGTGGTGTAAGTGAACTGCACAAGGGAAGGACAAGGACATTAGAGATGAGAGATGTGTTCCAACTCTCACCAGTCCCTGTGTGAGCATTGATACATTGTAACTAGAGTGCTCAGACATTAGTAGGTGCTTCTAGAAAACCGAGACTTCTGTCTACCAGTGAGGTGAAGGTGGAGGCCCTCCTTGGAAAGTTGGGGCAAAAGAAGATATTTGGGGAAGGTCTTTCTTCCAGGTTAGATGGCTGCATAATTGGGCTGATAAGAGCAATGCACATTTTGCAAGCCTCAACATATCCCAATACTTAGATAGCTACAAATATTTTAAAAATTCATTGTTTTCTAGAAATGAGGGAAATTAAAAAGTGAAAGTGTAAAGGATGGAAAAGTATATCTGTAATGCGGATTAAATTATTAGTATGAGTTGGTGGGGTAGTGTTCTAGAGACAAGCATCCTCTCCTTTGGTTATCATGTGCCTTGGGTACAGGTTAATGTAATATATTATTACATTATATTCCACTAATTATATTCACATAGCTTATTGTTATATTAGTAATTATAATATCATTTTTATTGTTATATTAGTAATTATAATATCATATTATGTATCTCAAATACAAATTATATAAGATACATTAACATAAGAATGTTATATGTGATATATAATTACATTCAGAACATATATGTAAGTGTATTATATCACTATTTTATACTATGTGTATATATTATATATTATACTAACATATAATAAAATGTATGCATTAGCACATATTTATATAATACATATGCATATGTGATGCAAGAGATTGATAAATGATAAATAATTGCTTGATTGATAGACGATAGATCAGTAGGTGATGATAGGTAGATAGATGATAGAGAGTTGACAGACAGACAGACACATGGATAGATCATTTTTCACTTCACGTTACATGCAAACAGTATATATGGAAATTGGTGGAGGGAGGAGCAGAGTGTAAACCTATGAATGTGAAGTCAGTCTCTCTTGTCTGCTTCCTTGGACCATTTGGAAGAAACGTTGCTGATGTTGTGGGATCCAGGATACTATTAAATATCCATGTGTGTACACTGAATGAGTTCTAAAATTATCACTGGGGATATGTTCAGACTCATTTTATTTCCCTTTGAGTTTATGTCTGCCACTCTATCAAATACTTGAAACTCCGGAGAAACTATCTAAACTTCACGGGAGAGTGCAGAGTGGCAGGCTTGTAATTAGTCGGGTTTTCAGAGAAGTAATTGGAATACAGGCAGTTAACTACAAGCAGTTCTTAACAGAATCTAATCTTCTAAAACTGTGGTTGGCCGGTTGTTGAGGGCATTCCACATTGAAAAGATGGATTTGGGGTGTGTTTGGGGCTTATGAAGTCAGGTTTTAATTGTCTTTTTAATGTCCTTAAAACAATGAGTCTGTATTTCTATTTAATTAAAAACAGTAAAGTTGAGTTTCAAATATATGGAATTCACCACCAACTCCCATTGATTTTGTTCATTTCTTTTCTGTTCTTTTCACTTCTAACCCACCTCCAATACACAACTAACAATCAGGCACCATCCATTTTTGTTAAGAAGCAGAACAACAATGAAGAAGATAGATAGCAGTCTTGCACGCCTTAATGGAGGTGGTGTGTGACTGTTACTCATTCCCATTGCTCAGTGTGTACAATGGCAACTTATTTCAGGGCACTGTTCCCCTCATTGATTTCTCCCTCTCTGTGACACTGGAAAGTGGGTGTTTGCTGGTGAGGAAGGAAGCATGCCCTTCTGAACTTAGAAGGGTTTGCTTCAACCCACACTGTCTATAGAGGATGGGACCTGTTCCATATTCCTCAGTGGTGAGATGAGAGACATCCTCCACCTGCCCAGAGATGCTAAATGAAAATGAGATAAAATAGCTGAAGTGCTTCGTAAACTGAAAAGTAGTCTGCAAATTTGCTTCATATTAATTCCTCTGGCAGGTTGTCTCAGGATGGTAGCACCATCCTGAAACTCTAGTAAATCCCGGGGTCATTAATACCAATAGATAATATAGGTTGAGGGTGTTGAAAAAATTAAAAAGCCATCAAGATCCATTGGAGGACAAGAAGGTGTTTCAGTATAATTGATTCCAGATAAATCTAACATTTTGGAGTATTTGGCAGAAGGAGAGAATTAAATACAGGAAACGTATAAGCCCAGGAGAGGATGAGAAAGACAAAACTGTCAAAGGCTGCCAGAAACTCCAAGATCAATGTATTGCCATTGCCACAGAATGTGTGTTTCCGCTTGAACCTATATTCTTTCACTGACTTTCATGACTGATAGTTTTAAAGACTATCAGTGATTTTGCAGCATTCTTAGGTGTATTCTTAAGATGTTGCTTCATGAGATTCATATGGTGCTTGGTTGTCAGCTCCATCATAGGGCTGACTCATTGATCTGACTACATCATGTCAGGGGACACTCAACTGGCCTTTCTCATCTCCAATGGCATCTGTCTCCTCCCTGTGTCCAGGCTGTGAACCAGGCATTTTCCACTGTGAAATGGTGCTTGCCTGTTTCAGATACTAAAGATGTCTTCAGTGTGTTAATTTGAATTGAAGTCATTATTCCACTCCATAAGTTTACTTGTGTGTTTACATATGGTGATGTGGACTTGTGGATTTCTATTTTATTCACTGAGTTATAATCCATTGCTGTCATTGATTTTAATGCCCAGTTTATCCCAGACTTGCCTAATGGAAACCCCTTCTCGATGGCTTATTTATTTCTTGATATGCCTATGCCATTCCTGCTTTATTTCCTTGTTTTTCTGGTACACAAACGTGGATTTGTTTATTTTGTATGCTTCTAACTTCAGAAATCCCTCTAAGTACCTTTATTTTCATGGTGTGAACTGATCCTAAGAAACTGAGGTCCAGAAAATATTTGGGTTTTGCCATGGTAAGGTCTTTTCCAATAATGAAACTAGTTCTCTGATTGCATGCCAGAAGGTAGTCAGGAATTTGTTTTAGTTATAACTGTCTGAATGCACTCCTACAAATTCATGGCTCTGGTCCACTGGCTAACAGGAGCAAAGAGCCCCATCCTCTTTCTGCATGTGCCCCCTCACAATGTAGTCCAATTCAGAAGCTTCTTGAACCTCATTGTTTCATTGGCTGTTATGGATCCTTAGTGTCATAGACGTAATAGAGTTAGTCATTGGCCACCTGTGATTAACTGAGTCTTTCCTCACTCCCTTCCATGGACATTTGGAAGGCAGGGGCTGAGAATTCCAAGGTTCTAATAAATGTTTGCTGTTTCTAGAGGCCAGACCCCATTCTGAGGCCATCCAGAAGCCCACCAAGTCCATCTCAGTGGAACTTAAAAGAGAGTCCATCCGTCTTCCTCACTTGCAAAATTGCAAGGATTGTTGAATCAGGAACCAAAGACAAAGATCATACATTGTCTTAAGATACCAGGGTTGGCTTGTTTGACATTTTGTGAAAATGGAATAGCACATTGTCACCAAGCAATGGCTAGGTGTCAGTAAAAGAGTGTGGTATGCATTCAGTGTGTGCATGTGCATGTGCATTTGGAGGCCCAGAGCCGACATTATGTCTCTTACATGATTGCTCTTATGGCATGGTCCTTTGCTGAACCCAGACCTTATCAGTTCTAGCTAGACTCACTAGTGAGTTTGGAAGCTCCTCTGCTTCTACCTCCTCATTGATTACAGGTGGTCACCACATTAACTTGGGCTCTGGGATCCAAGTTGTAGGACTCCAGCTGTTAGGGAAGTATCCCTTTGTCGAGTAAGCTGTCCCAAGTTGTCTTCTCTATGTTGATATAAAGAGGCTCGAAACTAGGAAAGCAAATGCAGTGCCCTGACAGTATCTTTCCCAAGCTCCCTGAGACGACAAACCTGGTAGTAGGTAATAGTGCTAAACTGATGGTCCTGAGTTATGATTGAAGTCCAAGAAATGTGCTGCCATTAACTAGTTGCTTTCACGTCATCATCAACTCTGTTCCAAAGTCAGAAATGGAGGCCATTAATACATATGAGTTCACAGGAAGACAAAAAGCATTAAAGCTATAGGTATATATTTATGCAGATGACAGGCTTGAATTAATTCATAACAATAAATTCATTAAAGGAAGTATTCCAGATTGAATTGTCTGCTGTTTAAGGGTAGCTCTTTGCTCTCTGACTTGGTGATATCAAAAGGGTGTAGAAGAACCAGGAGTCCAAGGGGATGAGAGCTGTAAGAACAAAATAATTTGCAAGCCTGCCAAAACCCAAATACCAATTTCCTCTGATTAAAAAAAAAAGCCCTAACGATCAGTGGCTTTCAATAAAATTAAGCCATCAGATTGAAAACGAAAGTGGAACCACAGGTATAATTCATATATTTATTGCTGCTGGTTCTCAATGATGATTGAGGGTTAGCTATGGAGAACATGTTAACATGCCATGCCTGCAAAGGCACAGAGGGATGCACGTAGCTGTGATATGTTGCCTGTTTCTACTGTCACTGATAAAAACAAAACAAACAAAACAAAATGTGGGATTTGATCCAAGTTCCAACTCCTGTAACTTGAAAATGTGTATAGTATGAAATTAGAATGAGGCTCAGTATAACCTTATCAGTGAGCTCGGAAACAGACACGCCCCTCAGCAACGTAGTGCATGCACAGACAGTCATTTTCATGCACTATGCTCACATCAAACACTGTTTAGCCTACAGACTATCCCTACTTACAGTGCTTATTGCCACGTGTGTATGTGGTGTGTGTGTATGTGTGTGTGTGTGTGTATACATGGATCTGTGTGTTGGGCTGTATAGGGTTCCTGATACTTGGTGAGTTCTTTACAAATTATTTTCCTTTTGTTTCCTTCCAAACAGTTTTATTTTAAAATGTGAATTATTTTTTGAAACTACAAAGCAAAAGGGGGAAGGGAGGCAAATCCTTCTCTTGTGAAAACAATTATTGTCCTTATTTTTTTATTTATTCATTTTTGGGTTAATTTAGTCTGGCTAAAATTACATACATATTCATGTTTCTTAATAAGAACAAAGCTTTACTCTTAGTTATTTTCCATAAATTTGTTCTCATAAGCACTTGATAGACACCCACTCTAACTCTTAGAAGGAAATTTCAGACTATCCATGAACGCTGCTTTCAGGTCTGTAATTCATTAACTCTTTCTCCCCCCAAAAAAATGCTTCTCTAGCAGATAATGATAAAATTACATCTGCTTTCTTCTCAAAATTCAGAAGAGAGCAAGGAGGCGTATATCAGAGGGTTTTCAGGGAGTAAGGGGAAAGGGGAAATAATACCATATTATAATCTCAAAAAGACAAGAAACCATTTGGAGTTGGAGTTGGTCACATATTGTAGTCAAAATATAGAATATTTATCTATTCCTAAATGCACCAGACTGTTTTGTATTGTTTCCTTTTATTGTTTTAAGTATGTGAGTGAGTGTCTATTGTGTGTGGATATGGACACCTCAGGGCAGATGCCCACGGAGGCCAAGACTTCATGTCTATCTCCCCAGAGCCAGAGTCATAGTCTCTAACGTAGAACTCACATTCCATGGGTGCTGGGAACTAAACACAGGTCCCCTGCAATAGCAATGAATGCTCTTAACTGCTGAACTATCTCTGTCACTCTTGACTAGAGTTTGAAAAAATGCAATTCGCATTTGGTTCTAAGCATTGATTAGAAATAGCATTATTGACTGTGAAATAGATCATACTTCTTTCAAAAATGATGGGTCTCAGAATTCTCCAGAATACATGTCTATTTTAAAATTAAATACAATTATTTCTCTCTTCAGTTACTGTGGGTGCACGAGAGATTTATAATGCTTAGTTTATGCTGAGGTACCAAGCATATGATATTGTTCATTAAACTCTCATTCATCACACAGGTGTGTTTGGAGAATGGCTATGGAACTTGCAAGCATGATAAATTGTCCTTTTAATGTGATGGGGGTACTAACTGAGGGAGGGTTTGAAAGCCCCACTTACTTAGGCAATCATCTTGTATAAATAGAAGTTGACATAGATGTATGATTGCTCTTAATAGATGCTCCCTAAATAGTAAGAACATTGTCTGTCCTTTTTCCATAGACATGTGTTAAGCTTTATTTAAAATAAAACATGAACTATTGTTTTCTTTTTTAAAAATTCAGTTAAATACCCATGGCAAACATTACTTTAGCAGTCTGTTTCCAAATATCTCAATTTTTTTAAAAAAAAATATGTCATTTCTAAGTCTTAGAAAATCTATAATGATCCAGGAAGTCCCAGAGGTGAGTTGAAGAGCACTAGAAAAAATGAAATAGCTGTAAGTTTTTAACTTCTTAGAAAGAGTATTACTATAGCTATTGGTTGTCTGTACACTTTTGCATTTTATTCACAAGAAATGGAATATTGTTACTTGCTGAATGTCACTGTAAAGAACATTTATTAGGTCTAAAAGCTTCATTCACACACTTTGTATCAGATTTTCCCTTAGGCTTGGAGAACTTGTGGTATGTGGGCTTGCTTTTTGTGGGAGCTCTTCACAAGAGTGTGGGGTGAGTATTGATAGCATGAATGACTGTCTACAAGCATCAATTGCAACGATGTTAGCTATAAATATCACATCCTCATTTTGAGACTATGTCTCCTCAAAGACTGTTTTTTCTCCAATTTAATCAGTCAATATACTTGTACATATTAACTCACTCACTGTGTGTTTGACTCCTTGATGATTTAAAATACACTATTTGCAATATTGTATTCTAAACTGAAATCACTCCAATTCATTTTCTGTTAAATAAACAACATTTTATTCCTGTTTAGTTAAAAAGAATTCAATTTAGAGAGAATGCTACTTTAGCGCAATTCTTTATTAAACTTCTCTGTGCCACACTTTAGAGTATGTTGCTAGCTTGCTAAATGGAACTTAACATAAATTTGAAAAGCTTATTCTATATTCTTCATTTTATATTTCTTCCTATCTCATCTTTGGGAAAATACAAAGTAGTGTTCTTTTTCTAGATGCTTTTAATCTCTATTTCTGACTCCTACTTATATCATATGCAACCCTTTTTTTTTCTTATTTTAGAGTCACGGACATTGATAAATAAACAATCTCATATGAATGAATGATTAAAACGATTTCAAACATTTTTATCTTCATTCTTATTTTCAAAGGATTTTTTTACACGATTACTTGGTACCATGAAATCTGGGCATTTAATAGGATGTAGACAATAGCTAATGCTAATATCTCACCAGTACATGTTGATATCCTTCAGGCCAACTCAGTTTTTTCCCATTTTCAATACCACATCACTGGGGGTCTAGCTTCCTTTCTGTTGATGTGACTAAAACCAATAACAAAAACAGCTTAGGGGAGAAATGGGCAGGTTGCAGTCCATCATTGAGGGAGGTGAAAGCAAGAATTCAAACAGTAACTTGAAGCAGAAACCATCCAGGAATGCTGCTTGCCAGCTCACTCACTCAAATTTATATTAACTTTCTATGCATACCAGGACCACATGCCTAGAGATGGTCTGCCCACAGTGGGCTTGACTCACCTGCATCTGTTAACGAAGACACAAAAACTTTTAAAGGCTTAGACTGGGAAGATGGCTCAAAAGGACAGTGCTTCCTTTTCAAGAACAGGATCCTGACTCTCTGTCCCCTGTACCCACATAAAAGCTGGTCAGCTGGTCATGAAGGAGTGGTGTGCATGTGTAACTTCATGCTGGAAAAGTGTGGTTCCTTGATACATAGATTTCTAGAGCTCACCGGCAGAGGTGGTGGCAGTCCAGCCAGTCAGGGAGCTCCACATTCACTGACACGGCAAGAAAACACACCTGCTGTTGGCCTCGTCTCTCTCACACTTGCACACACAGGTGCACACACAGGTACATATGCATATCACACACACACACACACACACACACACACACACACACACAAAGTGAAAGGAACAGCAGGACATTTTAAATTATTTCTTGTGAATTATTTAAAATCTGGAATAGTAAAAACAGCTTCTCCCCAAAAGTATGTAGGTTTATGTGAAAGCATTTTAGAAAGAGCTAATTTGATTACTCATATAGCAATATTATATTTACATGAGCTAAATTGATGAGACAAATGGAGGAGTCAATGGATGAGGGTAAGAACAGCTTTTATGCTAACTCCATCCCCAAACACCCAAGCTCTCAGCTCTGCTGTCAACTTTAGGGTGAGCTTAAATGCATGAATAAACCAAGACATAGGGTCATTTAAAACTTTTGAAAAAAAATACAAGTGTTATACTTTTTCCAGTCTTAAGCATGGTAGACCAGTGTTGTGTGCTCTTGATCTGCCTTCTGGTTCCGTGGGTTCAATTTCACGGTCTTTCATTTCTAAGGCCAACAGGGATTCCACGTGCTGAGAGGCCAGCCATGAAGGCCCAGTAGATGGAGCAGAGGCCTCATACTGCCCAGCAGTGACCTTTGTGATGGATTAGGACACTGCCGAAGCTTCCAGGGTGGGGGCGGAGGCATTCCTTGCAGTTCTCTTTGTGGCAGTAAAGTTGAGTGCCTTAGAAAAAGTAAATGTCTGAAATCTGTGCTTGACAAGAATCCGGTGTTTCTGTTGTGGAAGCCCATGTTGCAGGATCAACAGAGGTTGTGAAGAAAATACTTCTTTCAGTAGAGATTCATGGTTGTCTCCTGTCTTTTGCTAATTAGCGCGCGCGCGCGCGCACACACACACACACACACACACACACACACACACACACACACACGGAAGCACGCACACATACATACACATTAACACAAACACACACACACACACACAAGCACACACACATGCATACATGCACAGGAAAAAAAACACATGCACACATGCACACGAACACCCACACAAGCACGCACACAAGCACACACATACACATGTGTAGACACACTAATCCTGGCTGCACCGGATCTGATGCTATCTGAGTATAGGAAATGTCCAAATATCCAGTGTCTTATGACTCATGTTCAATTATGTGATGTGTTACTTTTGCATAGGGAAAGGTTTTCATAATGTGCCTTCATAAACTAGAAAATAGTAGAAAGTTGAGTTTTCCCACCTTCTTTCAGTATTTCACTTCTCTTAAAAAGAACACTTAAACTTTGAAAGTTCAATGCTCCTCCATGCTGCTGTCACTGATTGTCACATTTACTGTCCTTCAGAGTTATCCTAGCAACCCCTTCTGCCACTTTGTAGCTAATGATTCCCTAACCCAAAGAAAGCACCTTTAATTCCTAAGTTCCAATTCTTAAAAATTTTTTTATTTTGTATATATGAGTGTTTGACTGCATGCATGAATGTGCACCATGTGTGTGGCTGGTGCCTTTGGAGGCCAGCAGAGGGCATCAGACTTGCTGGAGCTAGAGTTGCCTATGGTTATGAGCAGCCCTATGGGTGCTGTGAACTAAACATGGAGCCAATACTCTACACCTGTCTCCATCTCCCCAGCCCTAAAGGCCAGTGCCTCCTTCCTCATGTGGACTGTCTAAAAAGTCCACAGCATGGTCCTACTGTTCTGAGCCTGGAAGTCCTCTTCCTGTAATGGAAGAAGGGCCAGCAAACGGCCACCAACTGACTGTCATTGATACCTTTGTAGAGCCTAGTGACAATAGACATTTGAGACACCAGGAACTGACCTGCAGTTCCAACATATTTCTCTGGGAAGACACCTAATTCTTTGAAAGATGGAAACATTGAGTAAACATGATGGATTTAAGAAAGTCCTTGTCACTATTCTCTATAAACGGCTGTGGGGATTTCCAAAGGGAATCTCTTTAAGAGAGTGTGTTTGGACCAAAGCATGTCAGCACTTTTAACTGACAGGTGCTAGGGTGGGGTGTGATTAAACTTATAACCTTGTTAGAAATGAGTTCTAACCAAAACCCTTTTCCATTGACATTGGACTGAAAGCCTACTAAATAAGATTTTAAAATTGGAGTTTTGTGTTGTAGTCTATTAGGACAGCTTGAGCAATTGGGTCATTTAATTTGCACTTTTACATAATGAGGGAATAAGTGAAATTCAAGGATAATTTCTAAATCGCTACCAACATATAATGTGATTAGTTTAAACAACCAGTTGTCACACTTGGCTTCCATCAGGGAAGTTCCAGCAGTTGGCTTCTTCTAACTCCATGGACATCAGAAGTTATAAATGGTGACCTGGCAGCCCAAAGCTACATCATCAGCTAGAAATGTATGAGCTTTATGGAAAGAAGCAGAGTGGCCACTACTTTTTTATATATGGAGAGAGAGTTCTCTTTTGAGGAAGTACTTTACAAATGAATAGTTCTTAGACATCCTTGATCAGGCCATGCAATTATTAGAACAGAAAGAAAAATAAATAATATTGTATTGATTGGAAACATTTGTTCCTGCATAATCTATATCAGCATATCTATGTGTAAGTATGCAGTAGTCCCCCTAACCTGAAGAGTACACTGCAGTCCAAAAATAGTAAATGGAAGATTCTGGAAATAAAGAGCTGGTACATTTTAAACTATTTTCCCTTCAGATGAGCATGATGGAATCTCAGGATGTCTGCTCCCTCTTCCCCAAGTGTGGTGCTTCCCTTTCCCAGCATGCCCATGGTGTCTATACCCCCAAGCTACCAATCAGCTGACTAAGGCCTCAACTGGAGTGTGATGATTAGAGAGCACTTGTGCTCAGGTCCCCTTATTTTTCCTAATAACATACCTAACTTATAAGAGGAGCGATGCCTACAGCATGGCTGTGCTGCATAGAGCCCATATGTTTCTTCCTTCTATGGTTTAGGAAATGGTAAAGCTTGCTGAGGTGACCAAGGTGTATAGTAAGAAGAAACCCTTGATCCATACTGTCATAAAGAAGGGTTTAGAAATCGCACTAATTTTTCTCTAACCTCAAACCAAAAATTAGAGGCACTGTGTATGAGAGCTCAGTGAAAATGGAAAAGGCCATAAGTGTGTGTGTGTGTGTGTGTGTGTGTGTGTGTGTGTGTGTGTGCGCGCGCGCACGCGCGCGCACGTGTGTGTGATGGGGGTACAGTTCATGTAGAGTTTAGTGCTGTCTGGGCTGTTAACATTCACCAGTAATCTTGGAACATGTACCCGTGGTCATTGGGTGTGTGTCCACATCTACACACACATACCAGAATTTCTGGACAACTGTGCATGATGAGATGCAACATTTATATTTGTGATATATTTAATGGAATATGTCATATTTCATACATGCTTTTCATCATGCAGATTAGGTGCTGTTTAGTTCAGAGACAGAGCTCTCTCCAGTTGTCATGTGGCTTTCAGAGTACCCACTACCTGTTCCTCTTCTGCTCAGCTACACCCAGTCAGTCCATATGTCTTCTGCTTAGCTACACCCAGTCAGTCCGTATGTCTTCTGCTTAGCTTAACCCAGATGTGGTAGCAAACCCAAGGCTGTCTGTAATCTCTAGTTTCAGCCTCTCCTCCTCCATGTGCAGTGGGCATTGATCTTTTCCTAATGCAGCAATAAGCTGCAAGCATTTTTCAAACGGGTATTTTATTTGCTCTATTATCGGTGAGAACAAAGGGAAATGCATTTGGCCAAGGTCAGTGTGAGAGGCACTAAGGCCTGTGCCAGCAAGCCTTCTGCTGTCGGCTTCACTAACATTGTCCATTTGGCTCCAATCTTCCCTGATTGAGGATATAAAGTATGTTATGTATCCAGCTGCCCAGGCACTTGTCAGACTCCAAATCTGTGGGTCACTTCCATCTTCTTAAGTATTTCATTCATAGACACTTGGAACTGGAAGAGAGCTTACCACGTGGCCCTATTCATTCATCTGTTTCCAGGCAGGAAGGCAATAAAAGTGTCTTGGGAAGAGAATTTTTTTTTTATTTGTCAAATGCCCAGAGTCCAGGGATGCCTGGTCTTTCCTGTTTCACTTTCAATATCTTCTAAATATAATTCTCATGTGGAGATCCGACTGAAACCCCCTTGGCAGATCAACTCCTGTTTCCTTTTACAGTGTCTGGGAAGAATGGTGAAATATTAAACTGTGACATTCTACCTTGCAACCATCTCCTTTTCCTCCTTCTTTTTGTGTTTACTTCATTTTGGGACCTTCATGTTTTCCTATCTTTTAAAGTATAATACACTAGCACCCTAAGAAAAACAGCAAGTGAGGACTGTGGACATACATAATTGCAAAGAGATCCATATATGTTTTGTGTGTACATTCTAACTGGAGAAATACAAAATGAACCAACCAAGCAGATAAAAACACCTGATTAATAAATGATACATAAATGTATTTGTTTGCCTTTTCAGTGCTTTTGGGTCTTCCTTCAGAATAAGTGTGTGATCAACATGGCAAATTCGCTAATGTTAATATACAGTTAAAACATGCAACAAAATCATTTGGCTGTATTTTTAATCCTTTAATCCAGTTTCAAGTAGTGTGTGGAATTCAGCTGAATATATATAACAGTAGAATGTATTAAAGTCTGTTTTGGGGCCAGGCTGTGTTTCAGATACACAGAGAGGAACACTTGACCAATAGGATAGAAAGAAAACTGGTTTGGAAAACCACAGGGAAATTCTACCTCTCCCTACATACAATAGTGACAGCTAGGGCTTTGACTCAGCTGGCCTTGAGCTGTTCTGTTCATGGTTCTTGCTAGAACCTAAAGCCTACTCCCCACATTGTGGGTCCTTTGAATGAAGTCCCATGACAAGTACCCAAAGGACATCTGTCAAGAAATCCCCTGCTTGATGCACCTCCTCCTGGAGTCTCAGGTGTTTAGACTCTGCACACACCACGTGTGTTTTCTATAAAAGTCCAAATGGTCCACTCAAAATACAAGGTACTTCTAAATACCCGCAGAAGTACTTGAAGACAATTCCCCTTTCCCTCCCTTCCTGCATCCCTCTCCGCCTATCTCCCCTCCCTTCCGTTCCCCCTCTTCTCTCTTCCCTCCTCTCCTCTCCCCATTCTTTTTTTGTTCCTCGGGTGCTGTGGCATACACTCAGGCTTGGTTTGAATTTGACATTTTCCTGCGTAACCTCCCAAATGCTGAGAACTTTAACCTGTGCCACCATGCTCAGCCTAAATACTCACCTTAAAGAGTACGGACTTTCCAGATATGGTTGTTTTTGACAGGACATTTAATTTTATTGTTCAGAATTATTTATAACTCTTTCAATTATCTCTAACATTTTATGACAATTAAGATTGGATCTGAAATCATTTCTTATTAAGAAAATCCATACTGCCAGGGAAGCTAGTAAACAAGGAGGGCCCTAAGAGAGACATACATGGTCCCCTGGAGAAGGGGACAGGGTCAGGAATCCCTGAGCAAATTGGGAGCATGGGAAGAGGCGGGAGGGAGCTACAAGAATGAGGAGGGAAGAAAAGGAAGGATGCAGAGGTCATGAGGGAGCAGAAAGGTTGAGTCAGGTATAGATTAGAAGAAAGGATATGTGATGGGTAGGGTTTTAGTTGGGGGGGTGGTAGGGGAGGACAGGAGGGAGAAGGGAACTGGAATTGTCATGTCAAACAATCTTGTTTCTAATTCAAATAAAAAAATCTGAAGAAAAAGTCATGGATACTCATTTAACATGAACATAAGATGTAAAAACATAATGCCTCCTTGTGTGAATTTCATCTATGTCAAACAAACTGAATTTTTAGCTATTTATTGAAATCATATAGAACCTAGATTCCACAAATATGTAAGAGATCAAAAGATAGTGAATAGAAATGAGCTGTAGTGGAAACAGATCTTGTTTAGTGCGTGACATTTTTGTTTATTGACATATATGTACATATATGTGTGATTTTTAATTATCGCTATGCCTCACAATTCTCCTACCCTCTTCTTAAGTCCTTAACATCAAAATCAATCAATTTTTGGGGAGGGAAACATAGTGGGAAATTACCAATACGGAGTCAGGTAGAAATATAAGGGTATTTAATAGGGAAAAGCTTTACTTACAGAGCAACCTAGCCAGCTGGCGTGGCAGCAGTCTGTACCAAAAGTACCAAAGTGAAACCAAAAGAGAGCCCGCAGTCCCATGCAAGTATCGCTCTACGTCACCCTGACCATGCCCTCGAAATCGAGGTCAGGCACACTTGTAGCCAGCCCCTAAGTAGGTGTGGCTACAGCTTCCCCTACAATTGCCCTTTTAGTCTAAAAGAGGATTAAAACTTAACTGTAAAGTATCCAAAATTAACAATCATAAAGGTAAAATATAAGAAGATACAACAATCTGCTTATGTTACATCCTAACTATCTATTTATTAACTAAACCCTAAAGTCATCTGAAAGAGGTGTCCAAACCTGAACACCTCCTTCCAATCCCAACCATAAACAATAGGAAGCTACCCCTAACTATGCATACACACTATCCTAAGTGACAACAATGGGGAAAGGGGATGTAGCATTCTCCAAGTTACTTCCTGCTGAAATGGGATGGCGATAGCCTTGTGGGGTCCTGTAGGAAGAAAATGTTAGTGTAGTGAAAGTCTTGAATGGATTGTATCCAGTCCATGTTAGATGGGATTTGCTTGATTGAAGATCTTGCTTGAAATCCTCAACTTGATTGAAGTCAGTACCTGAACCTCTGGCCAGAGTGTCCGTTGAAATGGAGCAAGTTGGATCCAGTACAGTCGAGGAGGTGTGGCCCATTTTCTTTCCAGGGTGTCCAGGGATTGCTGTCAGGCAGGTCTTCATTGGCTGTGTGGGACTCAAACATAAACAGTCAGCAGAGAAATGTTTGCTTGTGTATGTACACATGCTGGGGAATGCAACCATGGGAGCATAACAAAACAGTCCCTAAATTCTTCTTTTATTCTGTATTACATCAATTGGCTTCTTGATACAACACAGAAACACTAAAGTTTAGTTAAATAACGTGCTTGGATTTTAGAGAAGGAAAGCCAAATCCACCTCTAAATCCAGCATTGGTTCCCCTACAGGGAAACATATATAACTAGGTGTCTCAGAGTGTTTGCTAGAAGCTGCCCATCTCTGTAGACAAGGCTGCCTCTAGCAAAGGGTGCCCCCTGGTTCCTGGGTACCTTTCTTCTCAGCTCTGAATTTCTGCACCTACACCTTTTGTAATGTTTCCTCTCTCTCTTTTCTCTCTCCTAACTCCCCTCAGAAATATCTAACCTCTTCATGGTAATAGAGAGGGCTTGGGAGTGGTCTGTCTGTCCAGGGTCACGGAGGGCACTGTTATGTTTCTCCAAGTAACATGCAATAGAGCATCTCTTTGTCTCCTTCATTATTTTCCTTTTTTTCCACTGAAGGGCCAACAATGGGACCTTGAAACTCTACTCCCTTCCTCCTCTATAACCAGGTTGACTGTGGTTCAACCCAGCAACTTGAATGTCATCTGAACTTCATATCTAGTTTATCTTTGGATGGTATTGAGATTTAACTTCGTATTTAGTTTATCTTTGCCTTTAAGATTTGACTCAGCATCATTTTGTTGCTTTCGTTTGCTGGCTATCCCCATGAGGTTTTGTGAATGCCTTTACTATTATTATCGTGTTAAACTTCTTGCTGCCAATGTCACAAGGGATTAGAAACATGCCATTGTTTCTAATTGTGCCACAAGAAATCTGACACTCCTATGACATTTGGAGATGTGTATGCTAACATTATGTAGACTTTTAATTGCTATTTAACTGGTTTTTCCTCTGTATTTTATGTATTGGGTAGAGTTTTCATTACACAGAACCCAAGAATATAGACAATTTCATGATATATTTTGTGGTAGATTTTATTTTTATTTCTATCTATCTATCTATCTATCTATCTATCTATCTATCTATCTATCTATCTATCTATCTATGTCTCTAACAAGGACTCATATAGGCCAGTATAGCCTTGAACTTAGTATAGGATGATTATGAACTTCTGATCCTTTTGTCTGCACAGCTGGAAAGGCTAAGGATCACCCTAGAGTGCCTGTTTCTTCTTTCACTGACCCATATGAATTACACCCAAACAACCCTGTGTCTCTGAAGTGCCCCAGCCCTGATTTATGTGGTGTGCGAGTTATGCGTGGGACTTCATGAACAACACCAAGCACTGGACCAGACGCACTGCACCCTCAGTCTCCAGATTTGTTCTGTTGTAACGATAACTCTTTCTGCCAGCCGCCTGATTTTCACCACCATGTTAAGGCCCCCAAATAACACAGAGAGATTAATATTAGTTACAATGCTGCTGGCCAATGACTAGGATTTCTTATTTGCTAGCTCTGTCTTAAGTATCAACCATAATCACTAATCTATATATTTTATAAAGACTTATCAAGAATGCCAGTGGCATTCATCCTTTCTTCCCACCTCCTGCAGAGTGGGCTCACTGGTTCTCTGCACTGTGAGGAGCACTGTTGTGTAAAAACATACTCCTTCTAGCATCACACTTAGTGTGGATTAGTGGAATCACTGTTTTTGATGGACCCATTCTATTTTATATTTGTGCCCATTACCTCATAACTTTATTGGCAGGAAATGGTAATTTCTAAAATACAAAGAGCTATCAGCCTTAAACTGAGATAAAATATACTTTGATAGACTACATGCACTACAGTAATATGGATTTTTTTTTAAGATAAAAAGGAAAGGCCAGCTTGTTCCTCATGGTGAGTTTCAGACTAGCCTAAGCTACATAATACAAGCCTTTCAGAAAAAGAGACTGTTGTGGCCATTAGTGAATACGCCTGCAACCAGAGTGCTGCTGGGGGCTGTGAGGAAAGGGAGGTGGAGGACAGCTGCTTACAGCCAAGCTTCAGTCTCAGTGAGAGACCGATATCAACGGGAATAATAAGGTGGAGACTGACAGAGACCTCTGGAATGTTCTCCAGCCTCCAGCACAGGCACCCCCCCCATATATGTGCACATACCACAAATTACACATGCACACCAGAAAAAGAAACACACAGAAGTAAAAGGAAGATTTTCTTCTGTTCTTTAAAGACAGCCCCTATGTTTAACAAGTGCGGGCCAAGCAAGCGTGCACGCCCCTGACAGAGGAGAGGAAGAAATAGTGCCTTTTGAACAGGAGATTTCTCTAATTACACTGGGGAGGTGATAATGGTAGGTATTGCATGTTTAATGCAGTGTTCTGGATGCCCCTTTCTCTTCTTGCCTTTTATTTTCCCCCTTCACAGAAACCTCAGCCTGAGCAGAAATAAAAGGCTCAGAGCTTGTCGGTGTTAGTTTATAGATAGCTGTTTAAAAATAATGAGATATCGGGTATTGTGAGGCTCAGGGCTGTCTTGCCAGACTCATTTATTTCCATTCCCCTTTTGTCAGAATTGCAGACAGAAGCCATTCAATTAAAACATGTCACCTGTTGCAGGTGACCTGATTTGTACTTGTGTGTGTCATGGATTAGGCCTCCATGCTTCACACAAGAAACTTCACCTTGGCTAAGAAAACATTTTCCCTGCTGGGCATCGCATGGATTGTGATTTCCAGTTCATGCCCTTTGCAGCTGGGCTTCAGTCTGGGGTATAACTTTGGCGCAAGAGCCCTAGAGCCAGCCAAGAACTGTGGTCTCCACCTCAGAGATCTAGGGATCTAGGAGCTTCTGGGGGGGGGGTGTTGTCCTGTGCGCATTAGCCCACATATGATGCTGCATGCACATAAAAGGGTATGCCGTTTCCAGGGCAAGCTTTCCATTTTAATCATTCAGATGGCTATTGGGGAGACCAACAGGAAGCATTGCCCCCTGATTATTGTTCATTTATCTAGAGGACAAGAGAGCTTTCATGTGAACCCTGGCTTTTTTTTTATCTCTTTTAGGGACTTATATCTCTCTGTCTCTCTCTCTCTTTCTCTCTCTGTCTCTCCATCCCTGTCTATCTTTCAATCCCTTTGTAATCTTTGTTTCTTACATCGTCACATATTACAGTATTTCGACTCACAGATGGGGCAATTTCCAACACTCCTGTCTTGTGGGCCTGATATTCTATCCCAAGTAACAATAGTCATCAGCCTCCACATAGTGGAATATGGGCCATCCATGGTGTCTGTTGGAACTGTAAAACTTGGCTGCCATGTCCCTTAGTTTCTGTGCTCTGGCAAAGCCAGACCTGTGGAATTGGTGGTGCCCTTTCGACAAGGAATGAGGAGCATGGGGGAATTTATAAATAACTTGCTTTGCCTCAGAAGAAAAGAATAGTTTGAATTTAATTTTTAAAAACAATCATCACTGGGTTTGTTCACAGCTGTGGGCTCAAACATTTAGTTGAGTCGCCAGGACTGGAACTGAATGAAAGAAGTCCTGTTCCTTCTGTGGACACTGTGCTACCGAGAATCTGCACCAGGTCAGAGTGCAGATATCGTTTACTCCAGTAGTTTGCTTTTATTCCTCTGGTCTAGGCATTCTCCCTGCTCACACCTGAATCTTACCCTTACACATCATAGTTTTCCCACCTCTAAAATGGAACAGAATTGCAACTGCCTCATGGGGTTATTTTGAGGGTATGTGTGCTAACATATATAGAATTCATTTCACCCTGGGTGTGTGTTTAGCCCTTAACAAGCTCTTGGGAAGTGGCATAGGCTAGTGACTGCCTTGGCTTTTATTTCTTACAGGACACACCAGGCATGGACTGGCTCATTGAGTTAATTTGTGGGCAGTGAGTGCTGAGAGTAGGTACCAGGAGTCAGGCTGTTAAAACAGGGAGAAAGGGACTCAATCTCAAGGCCATATGTAATAATATTGCTGTCCTCTTTGAGAGGGTGATGACAGTTACAAAAAACAAATAAACAAACAAACAAGCAAAAATATCCAGGGTTGATTTGTCACATTGTCCTACATGATCTGCAAGCAGGTTGATTGGTTGGCTTTTCCCAGGAGTACCTGTGTGCACAGACAAATAATTTCCACCCATCCTTCCCACCCCCATGAAGCCTATAAATCTGCACAGCTGCCCAGATTTTGTCCCCAAGGAGAACCCCAACAGAAGCTTCCATGGACATTCCCAGTCCTGGGCTAGCCCCTGCCACTCCCTCCAGCCTCTAGCTGTAGCTCCTGCGAGAGTCAGTTTCCTCTGTGCTCTGCATAGATGCTTCCCTCATCAAGCGCCAGCAGAGGGGTGCTGGGTGTGTCACATGATATCTTCCTATAGGGGAGGAGAGAGGCGCTGCTGCGAGGCACAGATGAAGCACACAGTGACAGGGTTCCAGACAATGCAGGGGAGGGGCAGGGTTCCAGACAGTGCAGGGGAGGGGCGGGGTTCCAGACAGTGCAGGGAAGGGGCGGGGTTCCAGAGAGTACAGGGGAGGGGTGGGGTTCCAGACAGTGCAGGGGAGGGGTGGGGCTCCAGACAGTGCAGGGAGGGTCCTTGGCTCATAAGTTTGGCTTTCTCACGGCCCTTCCTGACTCCACTCCATTAACATTTACCAAGTACAACTGGCTGTTTAATATATTCGAATGATTATTTCAAAATTGTTTGGATTTAATGTGATCATTTGTTTCTTTCTTAAGTTTTCTGGGAACTTACCCTTAATGTCTTTTAGTAAACCTTTACTTTGGAACAGCATAATAAATATCTTAACTTTAAATCAGAAAAGTAGGTGAGGGTATTCTTAATAATTCCCTAAAGGGAAAGAATATGTATGAAATCCATCTGACTTTACACTACTAACGTAATGAAAGTTGTCTTCGGTTTTGACTATATACTATCATGAAAACTTGCATTTGGACATAACACGCTGGCTTAGCATGAGCCCGCTTAGGCGACCTTGGCTCGACCCCTTTGCTGTGTTGAGTGTTCATTCTCTCCACAGCATTTTCCCCCCTTGCTCTACTCTTGCTCTTTCCATTTTGTAAATTTGGACAGTGTGTACAATTTGTGACTCCCTACTGGCATGCAGGCCTTGAAGAAGCCTTGTGAAATGTTCTGGTAGGTGGGAAATGCCAACTATTAAAATGTTTTATTTATTTATTTATTTATCTATTTTTAAAAAAGATAAAGGTCTCTGCTTGAGCAATCTAGTCACTTTAATTAATTTCAAAATTCTGTCACACATGCTATTTCATAGGCACCTTATGTTTCTAGGGGCAAAAACAACCCTCATGTTTTAATTTTTTCAAAAGTATTCTACAAGTAGAGTCTAAGGAGAAATTGTTTATTTAAAACTATAGAAGTGTAAAAAACAGGCATGGTTATTTTCAGTGGAAAGTTTTGAATCCGCCAATGCTGGGTTCTAACTAACCTAGCTCTCCCAATTACTGATCATAAATATTATTATTTTTTTTCTAAAATTGTTTGAAACTTTTAAACACAGTGGGTTAAGTTGTAATTATTAATTCTCTACTTCATATTGGACAAGTTTCCTGAACTCAAGGAAAATGTATTTGTATATTTAGTTACTGTCTGTTTGTTTTTGTTGAGAAGGGGACTTACTTGTTTCCCAGTCTGGGGTATGAAGTGAGATCATGTCTCAAAAGAAATGAAACCCAAAATTTGTTACGTTGTTTTTACTCAGATGAATGAGTGAATCAGTTGTCAATAATCTAAGGCAAAAATGCCACACATTCAGAGGCTACTTGGGGTCTGATTAGCCTTTGTGCTTCTGCCTCTAAGTGTGTTTGCAATTATGATCCGGGTGAGAAGGGCTGGCTCTCCTTGGTCAGAGTTTTGCTTCAGTATAAAGGAATAAATTGATGAATGGTGTAGTGCAGTGCCAAGACATTTGGAGCTAGTGCTGGTTGGAGTGTCCCTGTGAATGTAGTGAGCTACAGGAAGTCATCAGGATGACAGTCACTGTCCCACCAGGGGTGCATAAAAGGCCATTTTCCCCAGGTTTGGAAATAAAGTTAAAAAGCAGCAGTAGATATATTTTACTTTGTTGTTTAAATGCTCGAAAAGTTTAATATTTGACTGCTTTTGACTGGGAATGAATTTGCACATGAATACATTATTATGATCTTTTAAAACATTTTATTGACTTCAGAAAATTTTGCTATTAATTGTTATCCAAACTTGGCAGGGACACTGCTCTGCATATCGAGTCTCTGTCAGGTTTTACTATATAGGATTATTAATCTCTTGCTTTATGAGTATCGATATCTAGTCTTCCCCCCACCACTGTCATATAAATAAAGCTCACAAGTCATAAAGGAATTCTTTGTCCAATCGATTTTCATTTTAGACAATAAAAAGTGAAATCCTGGGGTATTTGGGATGCTCTTGACCATGTGATAACTAGGTGCACTGTGGGCGGGTGTTTAGGTGGCACAGGTAGGATGAACGTTGTAGGTGTCTGGGATGAAAATACTTACCTGCCAAGAGGGGAAAGGATGGAGACAATCCATTTCCAAAACTGAAAGGGGCATGCCTAGTGAGGGTGGTTATCACACTGCTTAGAGAGTGTGTCTCTACATATACAAGACATTGCTGAGCAGTAGTGTGTGTGTGTGTGTGGTGTGTGTGTGTGTGTGTGTGTGTGTGTGTGTGTGTGTGTGTGTGATCAATAAACATTATTTTCAGGACCACATTTTTCTTCATAGGTGCAACTAGTTTGGCTAAGAGGGACCCCATGTAATGTACATACCATCCACCCACTCCCACATATATAAAAGAGGTGAGGTGCCTACACAAGAGGACCACACTCAGTGTTTTCATTCAAGGTCCAGCTGGAGGCAATACACACCTAGTCATGGCACTGAAAGCCAAGTTCTTGTGTATGGTGTATGTGTGTCCATATTTTCCTGTGTATGTGCATTCACCTATGGAATGCCCATGTAGAGGCCAGGAGTCAATGTCCAATGTTAGTCCTCAGTCACTTTCTATCTTAGTAAGAGGGCAGGAGTCACTGTCCAATGCCAATCCTCAATCACACTCTAGCTTAGTATTTGATCCAGGGTTTCTTATTGAATCTGGGGCTCACTGATTTAGCTAGGATGGCTGTCCACTGAGCCCAGGGCTCCTCCAGTCCCTACCTCTGAGCACCAGGGTTACAGGTGTGTATTGTCACACTCAGGTCTGTCTCTGAGCACTGGGGTGACAGGTGTGTATTGTCACACTCAGGTCTGTCTCTGAGAACTGGGGTGACAGGTGTGTATTGTCACACTCAGGTCTATCTGTGAGCACTGGGGTGACAGGTGTGTACTGTCACACTCAGGTCTGTCTCTGAGCATTGGGGTTACAGATGTGTATTGTCTCACTCTGGTCTGCCTCTGAGCACTGGGGTTACAGGTGTATATTGTCACACTCAGATCTGTCTCTGAGCACTGGGGTGACAGGTGTGTACTGTCACACTCAGGTCTGTCTCTGAGCACTGGGGTGACAGGTGTGTACTGTCACACTCAGGTGTGTCTCTGAGAACTGGGGTGACAGGTGTGTATTGTCACACTCAGGTCTATCTGTGAGCACTGGGGTGACAGGTGTGTACTGTCACACTCAAGTCTGCCTCTGAGCACTGGGGTGACAGGTGTGTACTTTCACACTCAGGTCTGCCTCTGAGCACTGGGGTGACAGGTGTGTACTGTCACACTCAGGTCTGCCTCTGAGCATTGGGGTTACAGGTGTGTATTGTCACACTCAGGTCTGCCTCTGAGCACTGGGGTGACAGGTGTGTATTGTCACACTCAGGTCTGTCTCTGAGCACTGGGGTGACAGGTGTGTACTGTCACACTCAGGTTTTCACATGGCATCTAGGAGTCCAACTCAAGCTTTAGTAATAACCACATTAGTGGCTGAGCCATCTCCCAAGTTTTTTAAGTGCTTCTTGTTAGACAGACTTTATTCTCAGAAACTGACAAGCTTTGGGCTGGTGAGACTGCACAGGTAGTGAAATCCCTTGCCACCAAGCCTGACAACCTGAGATCCATGGGCAGAATCCACCTGGTGGAAAGAGAGAAGCAACTCTTGCAGTTGTCCTCTGAGCTCCACATTTGCACACAAGCACTGATGCCTTATAATGTAAACACATAGAAATATCATAGGGTTAAACAATTCCTCAGCTACGTGTGCAACTACATTGGAAATATGAATTCTCTGATAATCCCTGAAAGAATATTGGAAGGCCCATACAGTAGATACAAGCAATCCAAGTTTATTCTTCAGGCTGTTTTGTTCTAACAATTTTAAAGATGACTAAAGTGTTCTCTCCTTTTTACTTCTTCCTGCATGCCGTAGTCTCCCCGACCCCTGCCTTCTCTTACTACCTATAATAATAGCAGATTAAATGTCCTTCCCTGGTTGAAGTTAGTGGGCAGACATCAAGGCTATCACTAATGTCCTCTGCATCTCAGATGGATTGAAAAGAGACCACCTCACGTAATCTGGAAAAAATCCTGGATAAAGGTTTGAAGAGAAAATTATGAGAAGATAAAGCTGAGTAAGCAGGGAAAGAAGGGAAAGGTGCCAAACTTCAGTAAATATTGATACAATCACAAAGAAAGTAGGGAACGTTGAGAAGAATGAAGATGGAATTCTGTGGGTTGAAGTGCTTTGTCATTAAATATACAGGGTGGGAGGAGAGATAGGGGAGTGGTGGATTTGACATTCCACCTTCTGGAAAACCCTTCCTATTCCAATTGAGCAGCCCTAATTGTCCACATTAGTTTCCTCTTTAGTGTATCAACCTGTAGATAACGTTCTCTTTGGGAAATCTATTGGTATTTCAATACAGAAATGTCTCAGCCTGCAACAATCCTGCCTTCCCAAGCCTGCAGGTAGATGCTCTTTGTTATATTCAGTTCCATGAGTGCAGCACAGGAGGGTTGCATAGCTCCCCATCTTTCTGTTGACTGGATCCCACACATGGAGCCTTCAGGAGTGATGGAAGGTGAGGTACAGAATACCAGTGTGTATCTTGAGAAACCATTACACTACAACAAAAGAAAAACTTCTTTGAATTGATTGATGTCTATGGAGGTGTGCCTTTGCCCTGATGTACAAATGGCAACTTTGATGGCTTGGTAGAAAATTCCTTTTAAATTTCCTAACCATTGGTAGCCGTAGTTTCTAAACACTGACAATTCTGATTTAGCTTCATTTTTTTAAGCCTTCTCTCATAACACTGGTCCATTCTCAGTTCCACTATCTGTTCCCTTAGCACTCGTGGGAGATGCAACTGATGTGTTTGATTGTTCTGAGGTAACTACCTGAACAGTAAGCCCGTGCCTGTCTCTGTCCACAGGGGTACGTCTTGACAGAGTACGCGGGGGTCGACAGAAGTACAAGCGCAGAATAGATGCTGAGAACAGCCCATACCTGAACCCTCAGCTGGTGCAGCCAGCCAAAAAGCCATGTAAGTACAACAGATGTGCCTGGCTTCCCAGACACAGAGTCCTCACAGTTGGCACCGTGTATACTAATGTTGGCATGCCCATCTCTACTGACTCCAAGGAAACTCCTTTTTATTGGAGGCTGTGGACTCTATTTTCAGGGATTGTCTGTTAAGAGAATGGCAATGCAACTAATGAACTTTTTCTTCTAAAGATATCCAGGAGGGTTCTCTGCTCTTCCTGTTTGTGCCCAAGTCATCTTGTAGAAGCATAGCATATTAATGCACAGCTTATATGGTGTGGATTTTACATTTACTGGTTGTCTTTATTTGCAGAGGTACATAAAATGGATCATACTGTGATCATTAGTTCATTGGAGCTGTTAGTTTCAGATTTCACAAGAAAGTGACTTTTGTAGTTTTCCCTAACTAAATGAGTTTGGCTGCTCAACCTCCCAATGAAAATACATTAGGGGCCTCATTAATTTGGAACTATATAAGGTTAACAGAGTAGCTGGCAATAGATTAAAACGAGAATGGGACCTACTAATAATGAGCATAGGTTGGTGGTTCCATCTCAGGTGCCCTTATGGGCGTTATAAATTGCTTTTAAAGAGCCCATGATTTTATGATACCAGGTTGCAATTTGAAAGGATGGCTGGTGCATAGCTAAAATGCAAACCCCATTCTCTTTGTCATTAACTAAAAGGGACTGGAGTGTAGATTGTGGCAATAACTGTATCCCATTTTCTGAGAAATCAGTTAATAGCTACAGTGCCGCCAAGCTAGCAATCTTGATGTTTACGCCTGGCATTCGGAAGAGGCCCTAAGAGGTTATTGAGTGGCAAGAATGCTCACATGTAGCTGTCTTTGTCACAGAAGCCACAAGCTACTCTTGCTTCTACAACCGTTCAAGAGACGGGCCAGGCTGTTTGGATCTGCTTTCAACTCAGCTTCCAGTTGCAATTCTCCAGGTGGGGTCAGTGCTGGGCACCATCCGTGCCAGCATCTGGGCCCCTGTTAAATAAATAAAGCAGACCCTGAACTGTAAATGAAACGACATTTGAGCTGTGTTAAAGGAAAAGCAGCCCATTTTACATAAAATTAAAGCATAAGTGAACATATGGCGTAGTTTCTCTTTGCCTTTCCAGAAAACATTATGCTGATTATACCTTCAATTGTCCAATCTGGCAACCCCTCCTCAGCCCGAGAAGCAGTTTGGCGTTCGGCAGATACAATCTAGGAGTGCATTAAGCAGATTTTGCACATTATAATTAAAAACTTTCTGATAATACAATAAAATGCAATAAACACTAATGCTTAATTTCATTAGTGTTTCTTGATTCAATAATATCTGGATTGCCCATTTCTCATTCCCTTTAAGCACACATTGACCTAAACCATTGATAATTTCCTCTACAGAAAGAAAAAAAAAAAAGAGCACCGGGCCATTTGTCAATCAACATGGCACAGGAACATCTATCGTTTTCTGTGTAAACCTGAGAAATTGGGAAGTGGCTTGTCTAGTACCTCTAAGAAGATTACAGCGATCGCAGGCAGGGCACTCCATTGGTCTGAGATAAAGAGGGCTCCTAATGAATCGTTACTCATTATCTAGAGGCCATTGTGTTAATTTTCCTTGGTCCATCCAATTAGTGTGTTTTTGTAACAAACATTTAAAAAACTTAATTTTCAGATCCTGTCAGATAGGCATCAGGGGATGCTATGGGCTTTGTGGGAAGGTGGCTGGGGAGATTTCTGCACCCCTGGCTGTTTGTTTGTGTACTACAAAGGCCCAAGAATGAAAATTGGGTTGTATTGATTCTAATTAGGGAAACATTAAATAAGACTTACCCGGAAACAGTGCTGTTGGCTATTCTACTTGCTGAATGATGGGAAAGGCCAGGCTTCTGCTGAATTGCTCTGACCTGCAAGTCAGGAAGTCGTGACTTGGATAACACAGCTTGTATGTTTTCCCTTGTGTGAAAAAAATAAAATAAAATCAAGAATCACAACTTCCTTTGGTTACACACTTGTGCCCTTTACTGATGTGTATTCTTCTAGTCCTGAGGTTCTAGCTTCTTCAGAGGAACAAAAATCAAGACCTCTCCCTGCATAACCAGAAATACAAGGTGTTACTTACATGCTGTGTAAAATAAGCAAGCATCACTCTTTTCAAATCCTATAAGCTAAAAAACACTCCAAAGAACCTAGAAATGGTGGTGTTTGAGAGTATTACTACCCAAATATTAATAATAATGCCAAGGACTGGTGATTGTTTTAAATAAATGTAATTTCTATGTCCATGTTGGCACACTTTAAAATATGATTTCAGGGTTGCCTGCACAAGACCTGAATAAAATCAAGCTAGTCAACATTCTAGTATGTACATATTTTTTTTTCAAAATGTGCTAGGTATGTCTTTAATAAGTCTCTTCCTTACTTATCAGTCCAAAAGAATGCCATGTATCACTTGGGCTTGAAGGAGTTAAAAACAGAGCAGAAGGAAAATGTGTAACAAACACACTTGAAATTTTGACTCTGTCCACAAAACTCTCCCCTAGACTCCCGATTTTCTAAAAGATATTACCTAGGACTCTTAAATATGTGAATTGGTTTTTGCCCATTTGTATCTCCTCACATAGGAGAGAAAAATCACATCTAAAGCTACATTGAGAAATTGAAAACCAGGCCAACGAGAAAAATCATTCTGTTAGCCAAGCTTTACAGCCTGTCCATAAACCCTCAGATGCCCCTGAGCAGTAAAACACATCCGATGGGAAGCTTTCCATTTGTCTCTAGTGTTGACTTTATGAAGATTTCAAAAGCATAGATCACAAATTTCAGACAGATAAATCTGAAGCAGAGAATGAACTGAGGACAACAGATGAAAGTAGAAGATTAAAGAATAAGGTGCTTGGAGGAGAAAATGCTGTCTCGTATAAGCAGGATGGTTTTTATGGGTGCAGATATTAGCTGTATTTGGAGGGTTGGCTTGGTACATCGGGACGGCAGGGAAGGAGGGAAACTCCAATTTAATTCATCCCAAGGAAATAGAGTTATATAGTCGGTAATTCATCTTGGCAGAAGGGCTCTGACCTTTAGCTCTTCTTCAAAAGAATTAAAACAATTAATGACTTTTGTGCCTACTAAGACTATGGGCACTCATGGGTCTTTGCTTTCTGCATTAGTCCATATTTCAGTTTTCCAGTAGGCTTTTATTTTGAAACTGTTGTGTGCTATTCAATCTGCTTCACCAGATCCCACTTAGAAATCAGAGAGCAAACCCAAGAAGCACCTAACTTCTCTTACCTGTCTGCTATAAAAATGCTCATGGCAGGACCAAGTCTTCCTTCCAGAAAGCTAGGCAAAGAAAGGGATGTTTTCCATCAAGAACAGTGACTTCTTTCTTGATGTGAATTTTCCTACACACTGCTTAAGGCACACAGAGAAAGCTATGATGGAGCAGGTGTGTTTTATTGGAGGCTGGTACAATTATGTTCCAAAACACAAACTACCTTAGGGTTTGTTAAACTGGGTGACTATGTTAGTGATCATGTAGTTCTCTGGTTTGACCCCATAGATAACAAGATTGTCTCGCATTTGTTGGTGGCTGAACCAGAGAAGATCTATGCCATGCCTGACCCTACTGTTCCCGACAGCGACATCAAAGCCCTCACAACACTCTGTGACTTGGCTGACCGAGAGTTGGTGGTTATCATTGGATGGGCAAAACATATTCCAGGTAAGTTCTCTGAAAACCCAAAAGAAACACAAAGGCTGCAGTTGCCTCCAGGTTTATATGCACCATAGGAGGAAAATGTACCTTTTTTGTGGTATTATTTCTTAACCATCACTTTGTTGTTTGCACTTAATTCAGTACTCATTGTCTTGTGGCAGAGCATTATATAGCAGTAACCATTCTACCTATGCACTGTCTTGAAGTCTCTTCACCATTCATTTCATATTTGAAGGCATTAGTTGCCCACATTAAATAAAGACCGTACAATCCATAAAACCATTTCTTAGTTATAGTGGTAATTCTTATCTTTTTCCTGATGAAGATAATTCTGTATTTTTCACTATTGTTTTCAGCACTGGGCTAATGTCCCCTTTGCTTCTAAGAATCATCCATCTTGTTCTTTCATATCATATCATATCATATCATATCATATCATATTGCATTGGTTTTCTCATTATGATCACAAATTTTACATTAATTTGCAATCAGATATTTATGATGAATCTAAATACAAAATGAAATGATAGACTAAGATGGTGGATTTTTCCCATTTGCTGATTTCAAGTTAGTGTTTTATTACATTTCTTTTTTGACCCATTATGTAATATATAATATACCTGGCCACATATTTTGAAAATGTTAGTATTGTGTCTGAACTTGATTTCATTTCCTTGGACTTTTATTTTCAAATAGTTCATAAAGAAGTTTTCGAATGACAAGAAATGTTTTTCTGGCACACACGGTTAACTTATTTCCGTCTTCTTAAACTAGTTTGTCTTTATGCTTTGAATGCTACAGTAATTTCTTTAATCAAATTGATGGAAGTCCCTTTCCCAGCCCACACTGAAACCAATTTATTGGTCATGATACGCCAGCCATGTCGCTAACAGTCGTAACGAACTGTCAGGCAGTATAGCGGTGAAGCTAATTTGAAGTCATTAGGTGTGCAGCGCTCAGGCAACAATTTGTTACAGTGGGTTAGGGACACAGCTGACATTTCTGAATAGCTTTGTTCAGGGCAGTTCTAGATGAGACCAAGCAAATTGTAAACTAATTTAAACATCACTCTGTATTATACCGGCTACTTTGTCTTACACTGTTTGCTAATAAAGCTCTCCAAATTAAGTCAGAACTAGTTAGTTAAATGGGTAACTTGAATGTATGCTTTGGAAAACACCCGCACAAGAATAACAATATCTAAAAGAATACAGTCTGGTCCTGTGGCTACATGATGTTGTATTTAGGTTACAATCACACCTATATGGATTGCCTAAAAAGATGTTTGGAGGAAGAAATTCACAAAGCATCAGATGGCTGGGTGTGGTGTTCTAGCATTCCGGAGGCTGAGGCTGGAGGATTAGCCTTGACTGTGTAATGAAAGCCTATCACAGGGAAGAAAAGCTAGGCAGCAGATTTGTCTGGATTGTAAATGAAAATTTCTTTGGAAAGAAGGTGCTATTGGTGGTCAGGTTACAGCAGAGAGACAAAACTCACAGTTTCTGAAAATATGTCTATGGACACATTTTTCCATAATCAACATAGATCATACACATGATATCCCATTGTTATATATACTTCTAGGCACAGTTTTTCTATTTTAATGTTTTTAATTTAAGTAAAATTACATCACTTCTCCCCTCCCTTTACCCTTAGCCCTTCCCAATTACTCTCTTTTGGTCTCTTCCCATAACCCCAACTTTCAAGTAAATAACCTTTTTCTTTATTATTATCACACACACATGCACATACATGTATATTAAATATAGTTATTATAACCCATGGTTACTCATCGTGGCACTATGGATATTTGGTACTAGAAAATTCTGTTCTAGCTGACTTTTCTATTTATTATGGGATGCTTAATGGCATCCTTAGCGTCTACCCATTAGATGCCAGTAGTACCCTTAACAAATAAACAAACAAACAAACAAACAAAAAAACCTATTCTCCAACATGCCTGGAAACAATTCACACCAAGCTGCCTACCCCAACCCTCCCCACTGAGAACCACAGTCCAACCCAGGATATTTATTCCCCTCTATTCAAGGGCAGAGTGATTTGTGGCAAAGAGAAATTCAAGCACTCCTATAAGTTCATGGATGTTTCTAGAACCTTCAAGTCACATTTAAGCCCAGTGTGACTCATAACACCATTGCCAAAACCCAGGACTAGCTAGGTTGAGATAGGACAAGCACCACAGTTTGGAATAGACTGGGCTAAATTGTGTATTTCAGACCAGTCTGTGTAAGAGTAAGACTGTGTCTCAAAAACATGGAAGCATGCATGTGCTCCCCAGCAACCATGTAAAAGCTAGGCATGGTGGCACGTATCTGTCATCCCAGTCATGGATTTGGAGACAGGGGGATCTTGGGAAATTGGTCACTAGTCTAAGTAAACCAGTGGGCTTCAGATTCAATGAGAGTTGCTAGCTTAAAAAAATGGTGGAGAGCCATAGAGGAAAACACTCAGCATTGCCCTCTGGATTCCATGCCCCCTGCCATAAACACAAACAAACAACAGCAGTGTGAATCCTGCCATCATGAAGCCGAATCACCTATCATTCCCCTGAGCTCTGCTCGTCTCCCTGAGTTAAGAGATTTATTAAGGCAATGTTTTGATACCATCCAGGATTGTCACAATAAAGACCAGCTATAAAAAAATATATAGCAACTTCTCCCAAGCCCCATGGTTAGGAAAGGTCAGAGGTGACTTAGCAGCCCTGATTGTGCATCTAAGTGGAGATGAAGGCTTACAAAGCAGCCTGCTGGAGTCATGGCCTGGGCGACTTCTGCGAAGACGGTAACTTTAAATAACTCCAAGTAGCGCCGTTTCCAGTGCCGGAAACAATGAGCATGTGATTATGGGCTCTGTCATAAGCCTCGGCTTCGCATTGGTGGGGGCTGACATCCTCTCTCCAGAGCGAATGGAGGAGAGGCCACTGTGGAATGACGCCTCGTGGCTGTCATTTTCTTCGTGCCCAGAAGGTACTTCAAATGATTCCAAAAAGAACCTCAGCTTTTCAGAAGGGGATTTGAAAAAAAAAAAGAAAGAAAAGAAAAGAAAGAAAAGAAAAAAACAGGAATCCACTGAAATCTTTTTTAAGTTATTTATTTATTTATTTACAATATGCATGCAGGAAATAGTGCAGGAGGCCAGGTAGCGTCAAGACTTGCCTGAGCTCAAGGCATCTGAGAACCACGTGGTGTCACGTGGAGCATTGGATGGGGAGGTGGAGGCAAGGAGAGCATAGTCACATGGCTGGCTGGCTGAAAGTAAAATTGTGTTCTCCATAGGGAGCCAGTCTTCCTAAATGAGTAGGGAGTCAGGTTACAGCTAGAAGTGGACTGAAAGTCCCCTTTGGTCTTACCTTTTGAATTTTCTGTGTAACATGTTAAAAAGTAAAGTGAACTTATTCACATGTGCATGTCCACATGCTCACAGTACACACACACACACACACACACACACACACACACACACACACACACCCCACACACAGATTCAAGACTCTGTACTCACTCTGTTCTTCACTGTGTAATCATACACCCACTGGCATGCTCCAAGCCTTGCACCTCGGGTTGGGCCAGCTCCCTGCTGCACCATGGCAAACACACCTTAGTGTGCTTTCTTCAGCCTCATGAAAAGGGAAGGAGTCTACCAAAGAAAATATTGGAGAAAAATGCACAGAGAGGGAGGGGGTTTTCTCAGTAAATAGAATTAGTTGACTTACATTAATAAGCCACATAAATGGGATTGCGCTGTTATGAAACATGACCACACTTATCTATAGGGGAAAAAAAAAAGACCAAACCAGGGACTACAAGGGCCTGGAAAATGCTTGACTTTGGCTAGAGGAGTGTGAGGGCACAAGAACAGATGATGGAACCCTAATAGCCCTTTTTAAAAATGACAGGCCCTGCCATTAGCATCCCTTTATACCCTTGGAAATTGCTCATGCCTCGCTTTTCTGCTTCCTATCTGCCTGGCTCTTTTTTATTTCTCTTTCAATTTCGTCCGCGCTCGGATAAGCGCATGCTAACACAATATGATTGAGTTGTAAAATGGAACGCTGTCGCCTCTAATCTCTTTTATGTAGATATGGAGGCTCTGCACACTCCACTCCACTCCCTCTCCATTGTTGGCCGTTTTTAGAACAGGCTGCCAAGTAATGGAGGCTCCATCAGACAGCAGAGCTTGGTTTCACAGGGTGTGATAAGACGATTATCAGCCCAACAAGCAGATCTGGGATTGTTCTTTGTGGCCGATTAGGATATTATTATGTCCTGGAATTTCGTTAGCAAAATACAGCATGGGCTTGGCAGGTGGTACTTAAAAAGCCATAGCCCGTATTAACCGACCTATGTAAGTGCCTCTTATATTTACGGATCTTGTCGGCTTCCTACTTTAAAAGAACAGGGAAGTGTTTGAACAATGAAGTGCCTGGATGTGGTTTAGTGTAGTTTAGAAGAAAATGTGGCAGACTTTCAGGTCACCATCTCCTTTTGAAAAACTAAATTAAATCAACCAGTTTGGTTTTGCAGCAGAAGGGCTGAAAGCTGGGCCTCGCTCAAGTTAGGTGATGGTTCTCCCACTGACCTGTGCACCCCACCAAGAAGGGATTGGCTCTACTTTGGGATCATTTCAGTCACATTCTTCTAGAAAGGATTTATATTTATTTATGTGAATGAGTGTGTACCTTCATCAATTAATTTGTACCGTATGCATGCAGGCTCCCACAGAGGCCAGAAGGGGAATTTGGATCCCATGAACTTAGAGTTACAGCTGTTTGTGAACTGCCCAATATGGGAGCTGAATTTGGGGTCCTCTGCAAGAACAACAAGTCCACTTTACCACTAAACCTTGTTTCCAGACCATTCTGTCACATTCTTAACACTCTGTCTGATGTAAAGATGACACTAGACAAAAAAATGGAAGAACCCCGTGACTTTGCTCCAGCCGAGGCAGGAGTGTTAAGTTCTATAAACAAACCATATTTGGAATGTGAAATTATTATAAAACAATTCTATGTCTGTTTCTTCCTCTAGGAAATAGAAAGCTACACTAGCCAGTGTTTCCCATTTCTGATAATTCTTTTGATAAAAAATTCAATTAAGAGGGCCGGGCGTTGGTGGTGCATGAGTCCCAGCACTTGGGAGGCAGAGGCAGAGGATCTCTGTGAGTTCCAGACCAGCCTGGTCTACAAGAGATAGTTCCAGGAGAGCCTCCAAAGCCACAGAGAAACCCTGTCTCAAAAAAAAAAAAATCAATTAAGAGGCTATATCAAAAGTTGTTGACTGACATGACTTTCTAGAGTTTTCTTGGTTAATTTAGACTTTGATGTGATGACAGGAATCTCAAAAGAACATGAGCCAAACTCTTTCTATGCTAAGGTGTATGTGTATGTGTGTAAGTGCTCATATACATACATGTATTTTTTATAAAATAATAAAGAATTTTTGAGAATTGGTTCCAAGTGGCACTGTTTAAAGATACTGTTGTTCAAATGGATTTTCTGTATAGACCAATTTTTAAGATTATACTCTGATGTTGAGGTTTTATTTTTGCAGTATTCCTTACTGGATATTGTTGGTTAAATTTCCCACCCCATATCCCATCTTTCTGAGACAGAGTCTCACTTAGCCTAGGCTGGCTTCCGTCTTCCTCTGTGTCCCAGTCTGAACTCAGACTCAGAGCAATGCTCCTGCCTTAGCCTCCCCCATTTCAATGTGTGGTGCCCTCAAGTGAGGTACATATAAAAGTATGAAAACAAGGGAAGGTCTAATGGTCTTTGAATCAAGTCTCATTTTTAATACAAATACGTCTCTGTGTGGAAAGTATAGTATGTTATTTGATATTTAAGAAATTGGCAATGTTTGACTAAAGATGACACGTGCCATATTTAAGTCATATTGATTTTGATTCTGTATCAGTAAACCTGGATAGTTGCTCTTTGATGCATTGATTTAAAATGTGCATGAAACTTCAGCTAGCCTTTCAGACTCACATTGACTTCATCCCATAGCTGACTTCACATGTGGTTGTGTTTTACACTGTGGATGAGTTAAAGTAAACTCAGTCTCATTCCTGAATATTTCACTGTTTGTCTGTGTAACTCTATTAGATAACTGGATAAAAGTTAAGTGGAGACCCTAAGCCCTTGCAGTGAATGAGGCTAAGGTACAAGGTTATTCAATTATCCAGTATTTAGAGACAGTTTAACAAATAAGCTAGTTGTAGCCCTTTATAACTATTGTTTAAAAGCTTCTGAAAGTAAAATCAGAAAATAGGAGCTGTAGCTGAGGATGTTTTATGCTATTTAATGACACTATTAATTATATTGTGAAAATCAAATGAGGAAAGAAAGACATGGAAATTGCAAATCTATACGTAATTCATCCATGTGCCATAATGTGCCATCTAAACATAAAATATCTGAGACCCATTTTTATTTGCATAGTATTGCTTACATGAAGTCCTTTCAGTGCCTTAGATCCAAAGGACCCCAAAAGTTAGTGTTCACAGAAGTCATCCACCAAACTTCTGTTCTAATAAACAAGCGGTCACTTCCTGAGCTAAGAGATCATTGTGTGGATATTTTCATTCATTCCCAGGGAAACAAGACCCATTATTGTCTAAGTAATGTTGTCTCTCCTGGGCAGACTTTAATAATGTAAAGTTTTGGAGCTTTAAGCTGGGTTGATAATGGGTAATGGACATTAGCTCCTCTATTTTCTGTAGCTACCCTTGCTGGAAAAGTAATGAAGACCAATGGAGGGGCAGTGAAAAGATCAAGTTCAAGAGACAAGGCACAGGTTGATCTGGGGACCCCCCAGAAGCCTGTCCTTCCCACTCAGTGCCTTGAGTCTAACTCAGCTGTCTCCTTTGAGTTATAATGTCTGCCCTGTAGTTCCTAAGACCCAGGAAGGTAACCATGTTGTAAGAACCAGGAAGTTTAAAAAAGTAGCAACCCACAAGGTCCTTCCCTGAGATTATGTAAACAATGAACTCCTGGTAGGGAGACTCTTCAATAGAGTTGCCTATATCCTGTGCAGGGGACTCTAGTGAAGTTCCTCATTAGACAAAACAATTGGCTTTTAGTCATTCAAGCTTCTCTAAGTCACTCATTCATGTTCTTAATTGGTTCACCAAGCTAGATATGGCTGGGGTGTGTGTGTGTGTGTATGTGATCAGTGCCCTTGCTGGGGTAAATAGACACTTCTTTATGTTTCCCCATGAATAATAATAATAATAATAATAATAATAATAATAATAATAATAACAATAGTGCCCTAATAATAACTGGCAGAACCTACAATGAATTTGGGGAAGGAGTGATTGTATCAACCCTGAAATAGGTCAGAAGACACAGAACTGAGGTTAAGAACTGGATTGAGAATACCCATGGGCTCAATTCAAATATGTCTCTCCTTAGCCATGTAGTATGGGATGGTTGACATGCCCCTTGCTGTGTGTGGGTGATGAGACATGGAAGAGAGGCTGGGTCACGTGAGGGTTAGAGTGTCCCTGAGCTAGAGGGGCCTTGGATAGTTATCTTCTTCCACATTGTATGGAGAGGCATATCTCTCTGGTGAATGGGGGCCACCATGTCACTATTGGAGTACACCTAAAGCTAGAGAATAGAGTGGCCTCCCTGTCCACACAACGATGCCACTACATTTCGGTGCATCTTCCACAACAGTTAGTCCAGCCTAGAAACTTGAAACTCTCACAGACATACCTAGAGGTGTGTCCCCTGTCCCCTTGGTGCTTCTAGACCATGTTGGACTGACAGCCAAGGTTAACCTCCACAGACAGCATCTGGACTGGATTGCAATAATTGCTTTAGTCTGTTGGAGGTGGCCTATCTAAAGTGAATAGATTTCCCCCCATGTCTCCCCAAGAAAAGTCAGGGCCCGAGGCTCCTCTCTGCCATCATCCTGATTCCCTCTGCTCCTGTGAGCTCTCCCTAGCTTTACCCTGGCCAGTCACTGGAGATCTCTGCCTATTTTCGTCACCCACCCATGGCCATGCTATTGCATACTCACAATCAAAATAGAATTGTAATCGTACAGCACATTGTTAAACCATGACTTAAATGCATTTTAAGTAGTCAGGTATCAGCTATGCACATAGCACTATGTGTAGTCTACAGGAGATTTAAAAGATGTAAGGAACCAAGTAGTTACCCCAATCACACATTTATATCTATGTAAATACATAAGTATATGAATGTTATACACACACACATCTATAATTCTCTTTTTGATTTATACCTTTATTAGTTTTAGATCTGAATTGTTCAGTGGTATTCTTTTTGATGGGCTTAAACTTAAAATGTAAAATAACTGCATCCATGCATACATTCTGCTTATCTTTCAGTGACAGCGTCACTGTGTAGTTCAGAATGATTTTGAGTCCGTGCTGCTGCAGCTGGAATTACAGAGAGGCTGCCATAACCATCCCTGGTCTACGGAGTACTTTGTTGCTTAGGAGGCACTCTGGGCATCCTTCTGTGCTGCCTGCAGCATTTCTGCTGGCTCACTCTTTGCTCCACTTTTGCTCACTTTGAGAGCGAGGAACTTGAGTTTAGACAGGGCTTACTCCATGCCCCTGCTCTATCAAGAACAGCCAATATCTTGCCAGTGTTTTCCATGTGTCTTCCCCCCCACACTCTTCGTCTGTGTCATACCACTTGTTTCTCATTTGTCCCAGGGCACCTACTTGTAGTTTATAACAAATGGAAGATGATGTGACTTATTCACCCAGAGTCTAAACTTTGCATTTACAAACTTAGCATTTACTTTCCATTTACAAAACTGAAGGTTAAAGGAAGGTCAGTGATTAGAGAAGGAAACTCATGGCACATTTTAAATCAATAAAAATCAAGATGCTTGATTGATACTATTCCCTAGACATCACAAATATTAATGAAGCAGGGCAGTCACCATTTGGCTCCTCCTGTGAATATTTGAGAAAATTCTGAGGCGCTTACAAAGACCACACACACACCCTCCCCCGTCCAACTAAGTGGAGGTTTGCATGAATTTGATTGGCACTTAATGGTAAGCAGAAGCAGAAGTCAGTTGTCACTCTGCCATGTAAAAATTGTGAACCAGACGGGTGGGGGCCGTTCCTGTAAACCCCAGAAATCTAGAACCTAGATCCCCAGGCAAACAACCAACCTGCTTACCCACCAACCAACAAACCAGTAAGATGCTCTACTACTTAGCATTGAATCAACATCTACATTCCCAGTCCTTTCTCCCCTTCCTTCCACAGGAGCAGTCAGTGAGGCCTGTGTAAGATACTGTGCTCAGGCACACACACGTACACACACACACATAAATACCTCACAACACCTCACAAGTACTGCTTCTCAGAGCCTCAAGGTGCACCATGGGAAGGGGGTGTTGAGAAAGATGAACTCCCAACTAAATAGAGTGATGAGGGCTGAGGCCGACTGTTAGAAGTGGAGAGAGAGAAGCAGGAGGCCTCACCACAGACGAAAGTGATTTGACTTCCACACCGAGGAAAGTGATTTCCTGTTGAAGGCGGGGCTAACACCTCTAAAGATCTTAATTGCCAACTATCTGATTGAGGCTGCCATTTGAAAAGTGTTAAATCAGAAAGGTTGAAGCAATTTACACAGCGATATCACTGGGTGCTCTGGAAAATAGTTCTGCCTTATCCCAGAGGGTCTGTGATCCTGAGATGGGTTCTAATTTTTATATGGGTTCCTGGTTCATCGCCTTGAGTGCTACGATGGAGAACTAGTCATTTGGTTTACAACAGACTGTGATCTAATTGTCCTGAGGCCTGTGCACTCTGTGGACCTGGCCTAGCTCCCCTTAGGCTTGTCTAGGCTTCTTTTTATTCATGGGTCTGTGACTTCTGACCTTTAGACTGTTCTTTTAACCTCTTAAAGAGTGAAAAAGAGTAACCTGTTTGGACACTGTGAGAAAATTTGCTGTATAAAAACTGGCAGAATTAGTGTAACCCAGTCACTTTTGCTGTCAGAAAAAAAAAAAAAAAAATCCTAGTGTGGTGCACAGATCCCAGGGCACTGAGCTTCTCACTCTGTTCCTTGGTGACCAGCTCTTCTTCTAACCCTACCCTCACTTCCCGTAGTGGCTGGTGATACTTCCCCAGTGTTCCCCTTTATCCGCCTCAGCCAATCTCCAAATGAATGCGTGTCTATCCTGGCCTTGGCTTTGACACTCTGGATATATTGATTAATAGTTGCCCTAAGCTCCTTTTAGCAAATCAAATTTTCACTTTTAGCAAGGATTTCGCCTCTGATTTATTCAGCAAAGTGAAATGCACTAAATTGACTTTGACATTCAGGGAAAATGGCAGAAAAACAAAGGGCCAAGGAAGGAGATATAAATTGTGTGGCAGCTGGGGACTTCAGGCACCAGAGAAATGGTTTTCTAGAGAATTCCACATCATTTAAAAACACTTTTTAAATGCAGAAGTGATTTATTTAATTTTTTTATCTGCTGAGTTTTCTTTTTAGGAAGAGTGTGTGCATGGAATTCCTGATACATTATTTTTATTTCGTAGATAAGTGCCAGTGCGCAGCTCAGGTGACTAACTAGAATTTTCGTGTTCACCATCTTATTTTGTATAGCTTGAATATTTCTCTTCCAAAGGAATTTGACTTTCCAAGCTTCCATATACAAATTTTCATATGTTTCAAAGGTGTAGTAACAGCAGGGGGAGAGAGGGGGACTGTGAGAGAGAGGGGAGAGAGGGAAAGAGGGAGAGAGAGAGAAAGAGAGAGGGGGGAAGGGAGAGAGAATGAGGGAGAGAGAGGGGAGAGAGGGAAAGAGGGAGAGAGAGAGAGAAAGAGAGAGGGGGAAGGGAGAGAGAATGAGGGAGAGAGAATGAGGGAGAGAGAATGAGGGAGGGAACTAGGAAGGAAAAGGATTAAAGACGGATGGGTAGAGGTCAGTATATGTATAGGTAGGTAAGTCTGTTTGTAGATGTTTTTGTGTTTGTATTTATGGCTGTTCTCAAGAGCACAGAAAGATAAAATGCTTGATCACAAACTCCAGTGTAGGAGAGCCACGGAGCTCTGTTTTCCCACTCGCTCCATAATTGCAATGTAGGCAGTGTTCATTCCATAACTGAGTGGGCCTGCTTCACAGTTATTCCAAGGTTTGGGATAAACCCACAGGTTTGAGATAGTGTGTGCTTTTGATGAGTTAAAAGCAATGGGACAGGTGTAGGTGGAGCGGACAAGAGAGCTTTCCTGTGATTGGTGGGGGTAGAAGGTGGGCGGAGCTGTGAGGTGGTCAGGGGGCAGGGGTGGCTGTTGAAGGAGTCAAGAGTCCCAGGGAAGATCTTCTGATACTGAGATGGAACAGATTATGGCATTTTCTCTGCCAGGGGATTGTCAGAACTGTTGCTGACCCTGTTCTTTATGGTCCCTCTTTCTCATCTGGTGTGAGTCAAAGGGTGTGTGTGTGTGTGTGTGGCGGGGGTGGGGTGGCCTTGAGTCTAGTGAGTCTAGTGAGTTCATATGAATGACATTTTGTGAGAATTCAGTAGAATCTTTATTCACACTCTCTTTGGCTGACAAAACTTTCTAAGTATTTTCTACTTCCTTCTGTGTGCATATAAACACCCTGATAACGATATTTCTCTAAAATGTTCTTTGCTATGACATTACTGTCTGGACAGAAGTCCACAACTTTGTTTTTGAATGTATTATGCTGGAAAGGTGTTTCCCCCTCTAGAGAGGTGTTTCAGCTTTGTTTTGCTCTTGGATCACAGCTCAGTATCATCAGGGTGTGATCTAAAAACTTCCAGTGTGTGCTGTTGAGCCTGGGGGGTCTCAGGGGAGAGTGTAGCAAGGAAAGTGTTTGCATTGTTTCCAAGAACTCGGTTTTTAAAAGCCCAATGTGGTGGTTTATTGTTGTAATCCCAGCAATGGAAAAGTGCAGACAGCTGGATCCCTGGTATTTGCTGGTGAGCTACAGGAGCCTACTTGATGAGTTCCAAGTCTGTGAGTCTGTCTCAAAAAACAAACCAAACAGTGAACGCTGCCTGAGGAACAGTACCACCAGTGTTGTCTTCTGATCTCCACATGTCCACGTGCATATATACATGTATAAGCATGCACACACACACATACACACACACACACACACACACACACACACACACACACAGAGAGAGAGAGAGAGAGAGAGAGAGAGAGAGAGAGAGAGAGAGAAAGAGAGAACTGTCTGATAAACCCTAACTTCTGTTAGTCCTGAGAGCCTTATCAGTTGAATTCAGTTAA